>NC_081555.1:173841895-173919395 GCF_963082655.1 Stomoxys calcitrans | reverse complement strand
AACAGCAATTAATTTCGGTAAAACAACATCTTCACACACTTTCAACATCTTCGTATTTACATCATCATGACCAGGACTCTTATTTATTTGCAATTTCGAAACAAATTCCAAAACCTCTTCTTCGTACGTTGCACAGAAATGAAATGAGTATCGAACAGGGGTTAACGTGTCAAACATATTAAAGTTATCTCCAGGAAAATATCGAATTTTACTTTTTAGTACCTTTGGTATATTCACAAAAAAGTCATTAAACATTTCGCACATCTCATTATTTGTAACATAATCACCATTATCATTTTTCAACCGTATTTCTGAACTCTTTGCTCTACCTAGATGTTCATTTAAAAATTTCCAACATTTCTTTGGATTTGCCTGAAATTCTCTAAGTTTCGTTTGATAAAAAGAATTCATACAAATCTTAATTGCTTTCTTTATGACCTTGCTTATACTCTTGATTCTACTTTCAATACCCAAATCCTTGCTCTTTTTCCTTCTCTTCAGTAACAATTTCTTCTTCCACCTTATAAGAGATAATAAGTTTTCATTGACCCAAGGAGTTATTAAGTTCCCTGAAAATCCTATTCCCTCTTTTTCTATTGAAGAATTTTGTACACACTCAGAAAATGTCCTCAATAGCCGCGTCATGTCAGCGGTTGCATCACCGCAGAGTCGCATATTCCCGAATTCATTGAGAACAGATTGTCTCAACAAACTATAGTCACACTGGCGATACTTTCTATTAGAGATTTCATTTCTTTCCGCACTGGAAATAATTTTACATGATATCAAGTTATGGTCAGATAACTTACATTCAACTGAATCAACTACAATAGCATTCTGAAAGTTGCTGAAAATATTATCTATTGATTTTCCGCTATATGGACGTGTAATTAAAGAATGACAACTTTTATAGTCAAAATCATGAAGTAAATTTGAAAGATCTGATGACAATGAAGAATTTAAAAAATCTATATTCGAATCTCCCATAATGACACTTGGAGAAATGCCAATATCTTGCAAAATGTCCTCAAAACATCTGTAAAACGTTTCCAGATTACATTTTTGAGAACGATAAAAACTGGTTATTTTCAGAGGCTTTCCCTCTATTTTAAAATCATTTAAAAGGATGATTATTGCATCAAAAAAATGTTTGCTTTCACAATATTCAACAGTGCATTCAAAATTATCTCGAATAAAAATAGATGTGCCACCGTGTGCATCGTTTCTACAGCAATGTACTGCTATATAACCTGGAATATTATAAATCTGTTTCAAATTATCTTGAAACCACGTTTCCTGTACAGCAATAATATTCGGCAGAATCTCAAATTGTGAAATTAAAAGCTTAAATTCATTAAATTTGTTTATCGATGAAATGCTTCGAATGTTTATGGACATGATATTTAAAAACTTTCTGTTGAAATTTGCTAAATGACTGTTAAATGTTTCAAAATTCAAAAAATATTTATTGTTAAAAGACATAATTAATTAATTAAGGGATAAGTAACTCGAAAAAGAAAAACAGAATTTAATTTAATTTATAGTTACAGGTGAAATAAACTGCGATTGGGTTTCATCCTCAGATCCATCAGAATCGTGCAAAACAGGAACTGGTTTCTGCGAGACTCTTCTGCTGTATTGCCTGCTCGTTGTAGCATCTAGGAGTATAGTGTTAACGTCCTCTTCTGATCTAATTAACCTTGGCTTGGTAATTTCATTTTTCTTTGCAAAAATTCTTCCAGAATGTGAATAAACTCTTTCAAATCCAATTGATTTTAGTGATCTGGCGTAATTTAAAAGATGCATAGATTCTTTACTCAAGAAATCATTTACATAAATAGATTTTGTTTCCTCCTTCTTTTTCAATTGTGGTTTAACGGCCATAAATGTATCCTTCGCAGACTTTGATATAAATTTGACCACCAAACTAGTTTTCGGATTGGTTTGGGTTTTATTTCTCAAATAATAAGCATCATCAATTGATTCTTTTGGTATATCAGCGCCAACAGTTTTTGAAAATTCAATTACAGCTTGAGCAGCATTCTTTTCACTGTCGTAATTAATTCCGCTAATTATACAATCATTCTTTACACGTTGATCGTTTAAAAACTTCATTGAGTCTTTTAAATTTTTTACCTCCATTTTTAGATTTTGATTTTCTTTTTCAATGCGTTCAATCTTTTTTTTATTTTCAGATATTCCTTTTAGAACTTCATCAAATTTCGTTGACATAAAATTCATTGATTCCTGCAACTGGTCTAGTTTGTCGAGCTTTGCTTTTATGTGCTGCAGTTCTTCTTTAACTGTGCCAGCTGATGCATTACTGTCATCACATATACGGCAAATGTACTCTTCATCTTTGTTTTTGAGTAAATGATCAAATTGACGTTTATCCAATTTTGCACAAACAACATGAAACATTCTCTCACACTTGTCACATTCAATGATATCTTCTTTGTCCTCTTTCACCTCCATTCTACATTGGCCACACAAAACTTTTTTATTTTTTATGCTGCGACGGCTTGAGCTGGGCATTTTCGATGCTTCTCACTTAGACTTTGGTTTGTTTTCGTTGGTACAAATGTTTGTTTGTATGTCTACTGCTTACAACCGTTGTTTTTAATTATTTTGTTTAGCTTCAGCACAGAGCTCACTTTTTTGATGTTTATTGAAACAGGGTTGCCAACTTTTTGGGTGTCGTGCCATAACGGAGTAAGCGGAAATGAAAGGGCAGACTATTTGGCGGTGAAGGCCAGAGTACTGCCGTCAATAAACTTGGTTAGCCCGAAGCCTTTCGGGTCGACGCAGTCCGAGTTAAGAGAGTGGGCAATGAATGCGCATTGTGGAACAGCGAAACGGTCAGTAGGACGGCGAAAATCCTATGGGGGGATCCAGATCGTGAGAAGACGAGACTATTACTGATAGGTCAGTATAGCTGTTGGTATCATAACGGGACACATTGGACTACGAGCTCACTTATGTAAAATCGGGGCGGCAAGTGATAGCATGTGTAAGGCATGCCGGGGAGGATGATGAGACGTTGGAGCATTTCCTTTGTCATTGCACGGCTTTCGCGTCCAACAGATACCGGTACTTAGGTGGAGACACAATATCAGACAATATCAATATCAGATACACCACTACTGTGGTACAGGGTATTAAAAGTTAGTGAATTAGTTTGTAACATCCAAAAGGAAGGGAGATAGACCCATTGATAAGTATACCAATCGAATCAGAATCACTTTCCGATTCGATTTAACCATGTGCGTCTGTCTGTCCGCCTGTCTGTCTGTCCGTCTATCCATGATAATTTGATCCATGTCCATGATTTTGATTTTTGACAGGTCGAAATTTTCATCTGATCGTCTTCAAATTTGGTACAGGCATGTTTTTCGACCTAGAGACGAAGCCTATTGAAATTGGAAAAAATCGGTTCAGATTTGGATATAGCTCCCATATATATGTTCATCCGATTTGCTGTAATACAGCAATTAAATGGTCATTTGTTAACCGATTTTCTCGAAATTTGGCACGAAGGATTTTCTTATGACTCTCGACAACATTATTGGTGAATTTCATAGAAATCGGTTCAGATTTACATATAGCTCTCATATATATATATCGCCCGATTTTCACTCCTAGAGCCATTGCAAGCGCATTTATTGACCAATCTTCCCAAAATTTTGTACAACACCCTCCTTGACGACTGCCACAGTATGTGAGAAGATTGCTTGAAATCGGTTTAGATTTAGATATAGCTCCCATATATATGTTCGTCCGATTTGCAGTAATTTTGCAATAAAAATGTCATTTGTTAACCGATTTCCTTGAAATTTGGCAGGAAGGATTATCTTATGACTATAGAAATCGGTTCAGATTTAGATATAGCTCTCATATATATATCGCCCGATTTTCACTCCCAGAACCATTGCAAGCGCATTTAATTTATTAACCGATTCTCTCGAAATTTGGCAGGGAGAATTTTTTTAAGACTCTCGACATTACTGGGGAAATTCTTAGAAATCGGTTCAGATTTAGATATAGCTCTCATATATATATCACTCGATTTTCACTCTCAGAACCATTGCAAGCGCATTTATAAACCAATCTTCCCAAAACTTTGTACAACACCTTGCTCGAGGACTACGACATTATCTGAGAAGTTAGTTCGAAATCGGTTCAGAATTAGATATAGCTCCTATATATATGTTGGCCAGATTTTGAGTGATTTGGAATAATGTTGTCATTTGTCAACCGTAGTTATTACAGTTTGAACATATTTGGTAGCCGAGGTCCATCAAAATAGGTTCAGAATTGGTTATAGCTCCCACATTGCACCTATAGGGTAGGTGTGGGGTGTAATACAGTCGGCACCGCCCGACTTTTGCCCTTCCTTACTGGTTAGAGGTTACTTTATAGATTTAAGAGCGCACAACAAACCGATTACTGGCTTGGATGTATGTCCATAGTGGCATGGGGCGGATTAATATCTGCACCCTTGTTTCAACCTAAGCTAACCCAACTTTTTTCACATTTGGAAGTGATATCGACATTTTTCTTAAATATGGTTTCGACCATATTTAGAAATAATCATAAGCTTGAAAAGCCTTTTGAGGGCGGTGTAATTTAACTCCTCCATGTTTTTTGCTTCTCTTATTAACAACAACAATAAATCTATGCCATAGCCTTGGCAATGTACATCACCTTGAAGGTTTAAATGCTCAATTTCTCCTACAGGTCTCTTTACCCATTTCTGTTGTATTGCTACAACAGAGTGTGTTTCTTGTGATACAAACATGGCATATGGGAACACTCAACAACGCTTTACAGAAGGCCTTACCATATTGCAAAGTATTGGCCAACTTTCACACGTTACTGGCACGTGACTGCCATAAAAAGATGTTTACTTTCAATTCACATGGACAAGCAACGGTTGAAGTTGATGACTAAAGCCAAAGCAAAGTCAGTGACTTGAAACAAAATTTTTGAGATAATCACCCATTAGCCGCCCATATAAAGCGAAAAATCCTATTGTTCTTCTTTTTTTATACTAAATGGACCACTTAAAGACAATATTCAAGCAAATAATAATAATAAAAAGTATAGAAAGAAAAAAAAAATGACTAAAAAGATTTGGTTCATTCTGGTTAAATCAATTTAAATGGAAAGCAGAATTTGGCCAATTGCATATCATAGAAATTTTGCTGGCATGTTATACATTGTTGTAAAGTTGTTCTATTCATTTCAGTGGATGTTTCGAAGGCTTTTTTTTTTGTCTAATTCTCCATACAATTCACAGCAATTGTTTGCAATCCTCATCCGAGTACAGCAGTTCTTAAAACACTTAAAGAAATTTTGGTCGCATGCCAATTTCAGCGCCAGACCAAACCAGCAAGTGACAAAGAGGTGACAAAGAAGGGGATAGAGAGGGTGAAAGCGGATGAAAACTCAAGACTTTATAAAAAAAAAACATAATAAAAAACAATGACATTTTTTTGTTGATTCTATATTCACTTAATATTTACATAGATGTCGTAATGAGTTCTATAAATCCCTACCAGCCTTAAACGGAATGCCTTATCATATAGGGTTTAAGCTAAAGGGTGATTTTTTTGAGGTTAGGATTTTCATGCATTAGTATTTGACAGATCACGTGGGATTTCAGACATGGTGTCAAAGAGAAAGATGCTCAGTATGCTTTGACATTTCATCATGAATAGACTTACTAACGAGCAACGCTTGCAAATCATTGAATTTTATTACCAAAATCAGTGTTCGGTTCGAAATGTGTTCAAATTTTGACAAATTTTGTTCAGCGATGAGGCTCATTTCTGGTTGAATGGCTACGTAAATAAGCAAAATTGCCGCATTTGGAGTGAAGAGCAACCAGAAGCCGTTCAAGAACTGTCCATGCATCCCGAAAAATGCACTGTTTGGTGTGGTTTGTACGCTGGTGGAATCATTGGACCGTATTTTTTCAAAGATGCTGTTGGACGCAACGTTACGGTGAATGAACACATTTCGAACCGAACACTGATTTTGGTAATAAAATTCAATGATTTGCAAGCGTTGCTCGTTAGTAAGTCTATTCATGATGAAATGTCAAAGCATACTGAGCATCTTTCTCTTTGACACCATGTCTGAAATCCCACGTGATCTGTCAAATACTAATGCATGAAAATCCTAACCTCAAAAAAATCACCCTATATAAGGATATGTCTTAAATGCGTTACCAAATTTCAAGAGAAATGTTTGTGATTTTATTGTTTGAAAAATAATAAGACATGAAAATTTGAAAGTTTTCATAGCCACCCACTTAGTCAGTGTCGTGGACGCTTATGGATCTGACTCGTGATAAGCTATCATAATTCTGGTGCGAAAACCAAAAACAGAGATTGACAGATTCCGCAATCACTTGTGAGCCATTAGAAGCTTAACATGTGCTATTTTTTAAGAATACAAAATGTGTTAATCTTTTTCGCCAATTTAGACAAAACAACTAAAAAGCCATTCAATTTGGACGGGCCGAACTTTGGATACTCACCACCACTTATTCGAATTTCATTAAAATTTGTGAGCCCCAGAAGTGCCAGGGGGCAAAAACTTGCCACTATTCAAAAACTTTTCGATATCCGTTTAAAAATAAGGTTTAATACGCCCATGGCCTTGAATTGGGAAATAAGTTTATATGGCTACTATATCCAAAAATGGTCCAATCTGTACTATTGGGTTGCCCAAAAAGTAATTGCGGATTTTTTAAAAGAAAGTGAATGCATTTTTAATAAAACTTAGAATGAACTTTAATCAAATATACTTTTTTTACACTTTTTTCTAAAGCAAGCTAAAAGTAACAGCTGATAACTGACAGAAGAAAGAAAGCAATTACAGAGTCACAAGCTGTGAAAAAATTTTTTAAACGCCGACTATATGAAAAATCCGCAATTACTTTTTGGGCAACCCAATATATAAGCAGGAATGTAGAAGGGCCTAATAAAACTCATTGTGGTTGTTTTAGCGAAATCGGGCAATACATTTGTATGCTTTATATAGCCATTACCTTAAATTGGTAGGTGGGCCTATGTGGGGGCTATATCCAAATATGGTTCGATTTGAACCATAATCAGCAAGGATGTCAAGGGCCCAATCAAAACTCACTGTGCTAAATTTCTGCGAAATAAGGGAAACTATTTGCGTTCAATGGGGCCTTGGCCTATATTCGTGAGATCGGTCTATATGATAGCAGTATACAAATATAATCCGATCTTGACAACACAAGGTACGGATGTCGAAAAATCAAATGCAACCCTTTTTACTGAATTTCAGTGAAATCGGGTAATGAATTCGTCTTTTAAGGGCATTAGACCTTAAATCGGAAGATTGGTCTTTAGGGATGCTATCTTATATAAAACAAGTAAAAGCGTGATAAGTTCGGCCGGGCCGAATCTTATATACCCTCCACCATGGATCGCATTTGTCGAGTTCTTTTCCCGGCATCTCTTCTTAGGCAAAAAAAAAAGGATATAAGAAAAGATTTGCTCTGCTATTAGAGCGATATCAAGATATGGTCCGGTTTGGACCACAATTAAATTATATGTTGGAGACCTGTGTAAAATGTCATCCAATTCGAATAAGATTTGCGCCCTTTGGGGGCTCAAGAAGTAAAATAGAGAGATCGATTTATATGGGAGCTGTATCGGCCTATAGACCGATTCAGACCATAATAAACACGTATGTTAATGGTCATGAGAGAATCCGTCGTACAAAATTTCAGCCAAATCGGATAATAATTGCGACCTCTAGAGGCTCAAGAAGTCAAAATCCCAGATCGGTTTATATGGCAGGTATATCAGGTTATGAACCGATTTTAACCTTATTTGACACAGCTGTTGAAAGTCATTATAAAATACGTCATGCGAAATTTCAGCCAAATCGGATAGGAGTTGCGCCCTCAAGAAGCTCAAGCAGTCAAATCCCCAGATCTGTTTATATGACAGCTATATCAGGTTATGAACCGATTTGAACCATACTTGGCGCAGTTTGTTGGATATTATAACAAAACACGTCGTGCAAAATTTGATTCCAATCGAATAAGAATTGCGCCCTCTAGAGGCTTAAAAGTCAAGACCCAAGATCGGTTTATATGACAGCTATATCAGGTAATGCACCGATTTTAACCATATTTGGCACAGTTGTTGGATATAATAACAAAACACGTCGCGCAAAATTTCTTTTCAATCGGATAAGAATTGCGCCCTCTAGAGGCTCAAGAAGTCAAGACCCAAGATCGGGTTATATGGCAGCTATATCAGGTTATGAACCGACTTGTACTTTATTTGACATAGTTGTTGAAAGTAACAATAAAAAACGTCTTGCGAAATTTCAGCCAAATCGGAGAGAAACTGCGCCCTCTGGAAGCTCAAGAAATCAAGTCCCCAGATCTGTTTATATGACAGCTATATCAGGTTATGAACCGATTTGAACCATTTTTGGCACAGTTGTTGGATATCATAACAAAATACTACCGCCTCTAGAGGCTCAAGAAGTCAAGACCCAAGATCGGTTTATATGACAGCTATATAAGGTTATGGACCGATTTAAACCATACTTGGCACAGTTGTTGGATATCGTAACAAAACACGTCGTGCAAAATTTCATTCCAATCGGATAAGAATTGCGCACTCCAGAGGCTCAAGAAGTCAAGACCCCAGATCGGTTTATATGGCAGCTATATCAGGTTATGGACCGATTTGAACTATACTTGGCGCCGTTGTTGGATATAATAACAAAACACGTCGTGCAAAATTTCATTCCAATCGGATAAGAATTGCGCACTCTAGAGGCTCAAGAAATCAAGACCCAAGATCGGTTTATATGGCAGCTATATCAAAACATGAACCGATATGGCCCATTTACAATACCAACCGACCTACACTAATAAGAAGTATTTGTGCAAAATTTCAAGCGGCTAGCTTTACTCCTTCGGAAGTTAGCGTGCTTTCGACAGACAGACAGACGGACGGACGGACAGACGGACGGACGGACAGACGGACGGACGGACGGACATGGCTAGATCGACATAAAATGTCACGACGATCAAGAATATATATACTTTATGGGGTCTCAGACGAATATTTCGAGTAGTTACAAACAGAATGACGAAATTAGTATACCCCCCATCTTATGGTGGAGGGTATAAAAAATTGGTATCCAAATATCGGATGGGGTACCTAGGGGGTCCGCCCCACCCTAAAACCTACCAAGCATATATTAAGACCAATCACGACAATATGGGACTCAAATGCAAGGTATTTAGGATAAGAAAACGTATCTGATATCCATTTGTCGAACCAAGTGCTCGAGGAACCACCCCAACCCCCAAAACACCCCTAATTCGGGCATATTTAGCGGCCATGGCAATATGGGACTCAAATGAAAGGTATTTGCGAGTATAATACGAATCAGATATTCAAATGTGGGGCCACGTTTCTGGGGGTGCACCCCTTCCCCAAAACACCCCCCAAACAGGACTTATTTACTGACCATGGCAATATGGGGCTTAAATAAAAGGCATTTTAGTGTAGAATTAGAATCTGATGTCCAAATACGAGACCAAGTGTTTGGGGGGCCGCCTCTTCCTAAAAACATCCCCCAAAGGGGACAAATTTACGACCATAGCCATATGGGGCTCAAATGAAAGGTCTTTGGGAGTAAAGCACGAATCTGATATCAATATTTGGAAAAGTATCTATGGGGCCACACCACCCCCACAACACCACCCAAATAGCAAGTATTTGCTGACTTTTGCAATATGAGGCTCAAATAAGAGGGTTTATAGAGTGGAACCCGAATCCGATAAATATTTCAAGGCCAACTCACTGAGTGGCCGCCCATCCCCCAAAACACCCCTCAAGCCGGTCATGTTTGCCGACTATGGAAATATGGGGCTCAAATTAAAGGTATTTGGGAGTAGACCACGTATCTGATATCAACATTAGGGACCAATTGTCTAGGGAACGTCCCACCACCAGAGATGGCCTGTCAGAAACAGTGACGTATATGACATACATTTCCGACGTATATTACATACGTCGAAAACGTCGTAAACCTAGCCAAATTCGAACGAAAATATGTCGAATTTTTGATCTGATTAACTAAAAATTTTGGCATAAGTATTAACACTCCATGTACCATTTCACTTGACACTTCCTCAGATGTCATGCATTTTTAACATATGTCGTTTACAACAGCTTTCAAAAAGCAAATTAAAACGGGAGAAGCAAATAATTTTGCAAAAGGATACAAAATAATTGCAATTTCTAAATATAATTGATGAAAACTAATAATTTATTGATTTTTTGCTTCACAAAAAAATCCTTAAACGTTATTTTGTAAATTGACTTGAAATTTGCGTATATTTCCAATTTATTGTGTGAAAAATGTAAATGCAAAAATTAAAAATAAAACTTAATATTTCTTTTATTGCGAAATTTTTTTACATATAAACTCTTCTATATACAACAAATAAGAGACAATAATATTTGTTAAAAATCAAACTTTTACACTGAGTTATTAAGGTTTATGACGTTTGCGACTTTTTCTACGTTTTATACAAGTATACGACGTTTTCGACTTTTACAACTTTTTGACAGTCGGAAACCTAAAAAATCGTCTTACGGACCATCTCTGCCCACCACCATAACAACCCCCAAATAGGAAGTATTTGCTCACCAAGACAATTTGGGTCCTAAAGAGAGTGGAGCTAAATATTCATAGTTTTTAGGGCCAATACCCCAAACCGGACATATTTGCTGACTTTTGCAATAAGGAGTTTAAATGAGATTTGAAAACGAATTTGATATCCAATTTTTAGTGTTTGGGGGACCACCCCAATCCCCAAAACACCTCTCAATATACCGACCATGTCAATGTGGAGCTTAAATGAAAGGTATTGGGGGGTAGAGCAAGATTTGATACCCACTTTCGAGACCAATTTTCTGGGGGTGTTGACCCTTCGTAGTCATATCGCGCAATAATAAACGGATTCGAAAATTAAGACTACAACTTGCAAATTTGTCCTTGAGTATTCATGTAAGGATCAACAGAGATACTTCTCTCATATCAATGACTGCTGTCCTTTAAAATTGTAAACTCAATGATAATGGACCTTCTTTTTATTGGCGATTTTGAATGTCTTGCTGCAGATGGTCACCAATTATTAAAAAAGTTTACACGACTGGTTGCCTTAGGTAAATATCTCATAAGTGTCGCCAGCAGGGGGGGCCACCGCTGATTAATTTTATACCCATTACCAAAGGATGGGTTGTATACTAACCTCATCATTTTGTTTTTTACACCTCGAAATATTGATCTGCGAGCTAACCGCTCGAAATTTTGCACAGATTAATCCTATTGATGAATTTCGTTTGGAGTTGCAAATGGGCCATATCGGTTCAGATTTAGATTTAGCCTCCACATAACCAATCCTTGGTTTTGAATTCTTGAGCCGCAAGAAACATCTAATTTCATCAGATTTGGCTGAAATTCAGTCGAGGACTTCAGCAATGACTTCCAACATGTATGTCAAGTATGCCTCGAATCCGTTTATAAATTGATGTAGAATGAATATTTAGCTTCTTGATCTCGTATAAAACTTAATTTTCATCCACTTTGGCTAAAATTTGGCACAAAGACTTCTGTTTTGACAGAATTCCGTTATGACTTTCAACATCCAAGTTCCAAAAAAACCTAATTTTTATGTGATTTGGCTGAAATTTCGACTTTCGGTATGTTTGAAATCGGTCTATAAACTGATATAGACCTAGGTGAACCAATCCCCGGGTTTAACTTCTTGAACCCCTAGAATCCTCAATTTTCCCTGATTTGGTTGAAACTTGGGACGAAGATTTGTGTAATAACCATCAAAATCATGAATTTGGCACCACGGTAGCCGAGTTGGTAGCGTACTTGGATTACCAGTACAGGGGTCGAGGGTTCGATTCCCACCAGGAGCCTTGGTCTGTCGCTACTGTGGTATCACAATGGACTTAAAATTGTCTAAGTGAGTCTGTAAAGGACTGTCACTTTTACCAAACCTAGTGTAGGGTACCAAAAGACCACCAAATACAATTTGCATTAATTTGATTTTGCTTTCCCATGTCTCTTCAATGCTAATACACCGCAATCAATCATCAACATAGGAGGATATCATTTTCTCTAGCTCTGCCAACTCAATAGGCGACGATGGAAACCCAATAAAGCAACAGCCCCTTAACTGATAAAACAATTATGAATTTGTTAATAATGAGCCGGTTTGATTGGTCTATTCCGATGAAAGTTCTATAAATAAGCACAGCAAGCAGAAACCATATGAACTCCTTGGGTTACCTTTGCTGGGAACCTATGCCATATCGTGTTTGGGGTTAGTTTGGGCCTGTTTTATGTTTCTCTCCCCGTGTTGCTTGTGCTCGTGGGCTTCCATAGCAGAAGCTATTAAAAATATTTTAAAAAATTCTTTTAGTTTTATTTTGTGTAAAAACAACCAAATAACATGAAAGACATATAACAAGCAAAAAAAAAAAAAGAAAACACCAAAAGAAAAACAAATTAAACATGAATTTCTTTTGTATCCATTTTACCGCCAATGCGTATGCTCAGACGCTCTAGGTGCGTGAGTGAGTGAGTGTTTGTTTGCATGGGGTATTTTTTTCATTTTTTTGCTTCCACAAAATATTTACCTATGCAAAAATGGATATTTGGTTGCTCTGCTTTCTTTCGTTCGGTTGGTTTGGCGGAAAAACACCAAGTGGAAATGTGGAAAGCAAAAGTGTATGAACCTTGTCTAGAACAACAAGCACCAGCACCAGCACAACAACAATACCAACGCCAATATGAGACGTTGGCGATATGGCGCGCCGAAAATATGATGAAGTCTTTATTTCTTCAGCCCGTTTTCCAAAGTGTGAAAAATTGTTTCCACTTTTCTGTGAAAATTCAATGATTCGTATCGTAAGATGGTACAACTGTTGCGCTTCTGCTTCCATGGTGAGAAAAATTCTTATCATATTTTTTCGCCACCAATGATCTGCTATGGTCTGGTGTGGTTATGAGTTTGAACTGTGGTTTGGTGGGAAATATTAGCAAAATCACTTTGCTAAAAATTTGAGATATATAATCCTAATATCTATAATAATTGTAGGCCACCGTAGCGCAGAGGTTAGCTTGTCCGCCTATGATGCTGAACGCCTGGGTTTTAATCCTGGCGAGACCATCAGAAACAAGTAAAAGCGTGCTGAGTTCGGCTGGGCTGAATCTTATATACCCTCCATCATGAATCGCATTTGTCGAGACCCTTTCCCGGAATCTCTTCTTAGGCAAAAAAAATGACATAAGAAAAGATTTGCTTTGCTATTAGAGCGATATCAAGATATGGTCCGGTTCGGACCACAATTAAATTATATGTTGGATACCTGTGTAAAATGTGAGCCAATTCGAATAAGAATTGCGCCCTTTGGGGGCTTAAAAAGTAAAATAGAGAGATGAATTTATATGGGAGCAGTATCT
Source organism: Stomoxys calcitrans (assembly GCF_963082655.1). Lineage (NCBI taxonomy): Eukaryota > Metazoa > Arthropoda > Insecta > Diptera > Muscidae > Stomoxys > Stomoxys calcitrans. The sequence goes on along the minus strand of NC_081555.1, from coordinate 173,905,835 downwards.
GGCTATAGACATACAGACCGTATGTTGATGGTCATGAGGGAATCCGTCGTACAAAATTTTGGGTAAATCGGATAATAATTGCGACCTCTAGAGGCTCAAGAAGTCAAGATCTCAGAATGGTTTATATGGCAGCTATATTAGGTTAAGTACGGATTTTAACCTCATTTGGCACAGTTGTTGAATATTATAACAAAATACTTCGTGCCAATCTGCATTTAAATCGAATAAGAATTGCGCCCTCTAGTGGCTCAAAAAGTCAAGATTAAAGATCGGTTTATATTGCAGCTATATCAGGCTATTTACCGATTTTAACCACACTTGGCACAATTGTTGGAAGTCATAGCGAAACACGTCATGCAAAATTTCATTCCAATCGGATAAGAATAGCGCCATCTAAAGGCTCAAGAAGTCAAGACCCAAGATCGATTTATTTGGCAGCTGTATCAGGTTATGGACTGATTTTAACCACACTAGGCACAGTTGTTGGATATCATAACAAAACACGTCGTGCAAATTTTCATTCAAATCGGATAAGAATTGCGCCCTCTAGGGGCTCAAGAAGTCAAGACCCAAGATCGGTTTATATGGCAGCTTTATCAAATCATGGACCGATATGGCCCATTTACAATCCCTACCGACCTACACTAATAAGAAGTATTTGTACAAAATTTCAAGCATCTAGCTTTACTTGTTGGAAAGTTAGCGTGCTTTCGACAGACGGACGGACGGACGTGGCTAGATCGACATAGAATGTCACGACGATCAAGAATATATATACTTTACACGAAAATTAGTATACCCCCATCCCCATGTGGTGGAAGGTATAAAAAATTTTTCAGCGGTGATTTTCCCCTCCTAATGCTGGCAATATTTGTGAGGTAGTATGTCATGTAAAACTTCTCTCTATAGAGGTGTAGCACTGCGGCACGCCGTTCGGACTCTGCTATAAAAAGAAGGCCCCTTATCATTGAGCTTAAACTTGAATCGGACTGCACTCATTGATATGTGAGAAGTCTGCCCCTGTTCCTTAGTGGAATGTTCATGGGCAAAATTTGTATTTGTTTGTATTCTAAATAAAAAAACTTAAAATCACTGTACAACTGCCGGCTTTTTTTTGGCGTCGTTGATTATCATGATGATGATGATGATGATTGTGGGGTGTTAATGATCATGAAACATTTAGAAATACTTTTTGCGGGTCAGTTGGGAATGCGACGGTCTACAGATCGTAACAAAATTTTTCAAAGGCGACGGGTACGTGTGTCTATTTGATTGATCAACTCGAAACCAATTGACCCAGGTTTTTGGGACAAAATCAATAAAGAACAGTGCTTTTGTGTCTGTGTGCGCGTGTGTGTGTGTGTGCGTGCTTTTATAAATTATGTGATTCCCTTTTAAATGATAATAAATAAAAAATTCAATATCATCATGGGATTTGAGAAAAATATTAAAAAATATATTAAATCATGTTTAAGAAAAATTATGATAATAAATATAAAAGAAAAGTGTGACGTTTTTGGGAAATTTCTTGTGTTCAGCAAAAAAAAAAAAAAAAAAACAAAATGAAAATCCCCTAAAATCGATTTGTGTTTTATAAATAAAATATTCTGTGTTTTGGCATTATTCATCAGAATTGACAACAACGACAGCTCCATCTATTCTCGTCATCGTCTGCGTGGTCCATCACCATTACTTTCACATTCATCGTCATCATCACCATCATCACAATTTCTCATTCCATTTAATTTCGTTGTATTCTGCTCCGTATTGTATTCTTTTGGTGTAGTTGTTGTTGTTTTTTTTTATTCTTTTTGGAAAATGTTTTAAACATTTTTCGTTCAGAGTGTTGACATTTTCGCTATCTTAAAAATGATGTGACATATAATAATGCCATTGTTGTTATTTTATTGTTTTAATTTTTTTTGTTTGCCTGTGTCAACCAAAAATACGCAAAAATTTAAAAAAAAATGAATTTATAAAAAAAAATTGAAAAAAATATAAAAGTAAAACAAATAAAAAATCAAAAGCGTGGCCAGTGTAAAGTGTTAAATTTAATCTTTAAGGAAAATTGTGCTGATATGTGTGAAAAGCGTTTTTGAAAAAATTCAAAAATAAAATCGAAAATTTTTATAATATATTCAGTAGATCCAACTCAAATTTAATTGAATAGTTAAGTGTTTCATTACACATCCAAAGTCAAATACTTCAAATCCTGCAGCCACAAACACTTTTGTTGTAGAGTGTTTGTGCCAAACAACTTGTGTTCTTCTGTACCCCCCTTGTAAATGGATTATTTCGCATGGCTTACGTATCGGCGCACAGTAGCTTGACTCAAGCTCCAAGGTAAATATATATATGATCAATATTTAATATAGAAAATATTAAAAACCAATATTTGTGTAGGGGTTCTTGAGTCAATAATTTTTGCTACCCATATTATCAAGAAGAAAACAAGTAAGAGTGTGCTAAGTTCGGTGGGTCGAATCTTATATGCCCTCCACCATGGATCGCATTTGTCTAGTTCTATGCGCGGTATCTCTTTTTAGGCAAACAAAGAATTATGGATAAGAACTATTATGCTATTCTATTCTTATGCTGTATCCAGTTATAGTTCGATTCGGACCATAAATGAATGCTGAACATTGTAAAATTCATTGTGCGATAGTTCAGTTAATTCGAATAAGAATTGCGCCTTGTAGGGGCTCAATACGCTAAATCGGGAGATAGGTTTATATGAGAGCTGTATCAAGCTATTGACCAAGACCAAGACCATATTCAGCACGTATGTTGAACAAAATTTACACGTATGTTGTACAAAATTTCTGCCAAATCAGATGAAAATTGGGCCCTCTAGAGGCTCAAGAGGTCAAGATGCCAGATCGGTTTATATGGCAGCTATATCAGGTTATGTTCCGATTTGCGCCATACTTAGCACATTTATTGGAAGTCATAACAAAACACCTCATGCAAAATTTCAGCCAAATAGCATCAGAATTGCGCCCTCTAGCGGCTCAAGAAGTCAAGATCCAAGATCGGTTTATATGACAGCTATACCAGATTATGATCCAATTTGAATCATACTTAGCCCATGCCTTGAAAGGGATAGCAAAACACTACGTGCAAAATTTCAGTCAAATCAAATAAGAATTGCGCCCTCTAGAGGCTCAAGAAGTCAAGACCCAAGATCGGTTTATTTGGCAGCTATATCAAAACATACACCGATTTGAACCATACTAAGTGCAGTTGTTGGAAGTCATAACAGAACACCTCATGCAAAATTTCAGCCAAATCGGATGAGAATTCAGTGCTCTATTGGCTCAAGAAGTCATGATCGAAGATCGGTTTATATGACAGCTATACCAGATTATGAACCGATTTGAACCATACTTGGCACAGTTGTTGGATATCGTAACAAAATACTTCGTGCAAAAATTCATATCAATCGGATAAGAATTGCGCCCTCTAGTGGATCAAGAAGCCAAGATTCAAGATCGGGTATATGGCAGCTAAATCGAAACATGGACCGATTTAAACCATACCTAGCGCAGATGTTAGAAGTGATACCAGAACACCAGGTGCAAAATTTCAGTCGAATCGGATTAGAGTTGAGCCCTCTAGAGACCCAAGAAATCAAGACCCAATATCGGTTTATATGACAGCTATTTCAGGTTATGAACCGATTTACACCATACTCAGCACAGTTGTTGGTAGTCATAATAAAACACCTCATGCAAAATTTCAGTCAATTGGGATAAGAATTGTGCCCTCTAGAGGTTCAAGAAGTCAAGATCCCAGATCGGTTTATATGGCAGCTAAATCAGGTTATGTACTGCTTTGCGTCATACTTAGCACAATTATTGAAAGTTACTACAAAACACCTCTTGCATAATTTCAGCCAAATCGGATGAGAATTGCGCCCTCCAGCTGAACAAGAAGTCAAGATCCAAGATCGGTTTATATCGCAGCTATATTAAAACATGGACCGATTTGAACCATACTTGGCACAGTTGTTGGATATCATAACAAAATACTTCGTGCAAAACTGCATTCAAATCGGATCAGAATTGCGCCCTCTAGAGGCTCAAGAAATCAAGACCCCATATCGGTTTATATGACAGCTATATTAGGTTATGAACCGATTTACACCATACTCAGCACAGTTGTTGGAAGTCATAATAAAACACCTCATGCAAAATTTCAGTCAATTCGGATAAAAATTGCGCCCTCTAGAGGCTCAAGAAGTCAAGATCCAAGATCGGTTTATACAGCAGCTATATCAAATGATGGACCGATTTGGCCCATTTACAATCCCAACCGACCTACACTAATAAAAAGTATTTGTGCAAAATTTCAAGCGGCTAGCTTTACTCCTTCAAAAGTTAGCGTGCTTTCGACAGACAGACGGCCAGACGGACGGACAAACGGACATGGCTAGTTCGACTTAAAATATCCTCCCTTTTTCTTGATTACCATGTCATTTTAAGTCGATCTAGCCATGTCCGTCCGTCTGTTTGTCAAAAGCAGGCTAACTATCGAAGGAGTAAAGCTAGCCGCTTGAAATTTTGCAAAAATACTTTTTATTAGTGTAGGTCGGTTGGGATTGTAAATGGGCCATATCGGTCCATGTTATGATATAGCTGCCATATAAATCGATCTTGGGTCTTGACATCTTGAACTACTAGAGGGCGCAATTCTTATCCGATTTGGCTGAAATTTTGCATAAAATGTTATGGTATGACTCACTATATGACTCCCAATGTGCCAAGTATGCTTCAAATCGGTCCATAACCGGATATAGCTGCCATATAAGTCGATCTTGGATCCTGACTTCTTGAGCTTCTAGAGAACGTAATTATTATCCGATTTGACCGATTTACTGAATGAAGTGTTTCATTTACACTTTTAACATCTGTGTCAAGTATGGTTTAAATGAGTCCACATGCTAATATAGCCGCTATATAAACCGATCTCACGATAAGACTTCTTGGGTTTCTAGAAGGCTCAATTTTTATCCAATATTGTTAAAATTTTGATATGTCGTTTTGGTATGACTTCCAACAACTGTCTTAAGTATGGCCTAAATCGGTATAACCTGATATAGCTGCCCTATAAACCGATCTCCCAGCTTGACTTTCTGGAAGTGCAGTTATTACTCAATTTGACTGACCGATCTTGGATCTTCACTTCTTGAGCCTATAGTGGGCGCAATTCTTGCACGTGGTGTTTTGGTATCACTTCTAGCAACTTCGCTAAGTATGGTTCAAATCGGTTCATAATCTGGTATAGCTGCTATATAAACCGATCTTGGGTCTTGACTTCTTGAGCCGCTGGAGGGCGCAATTCTGATCCTATTTGGCTAAAATTTTGCATGAGGTGTTTTGTTATGATTTTTAATAACTGTTCTAAGTATGGCGCAAAACAGTGCATAACTTAATATAGCTGCCATATAAACCGATCTCGGATCTTGGCTTCTTGAGCCTCTAGAGGGCGCAATTCTCATCCGATTTGGCAGAAATTTTGTACAACGGTTTCTCTTATGACCTTTAACACACATGGCTTATATGGTCGGAGTCGATCAATAGCTTGATACGGCTCCCATATAAACCCATCTTCCAATTTTGTTCTTGAGCCCCTACAAGGTGCAATTCTTATCCGAATGAACTGAAATATTACACAATGACTTCTACAATGTTCAGCATTCATTTATGGTCCGAATCGGACTATAACTTGAAATAGCTCCAATAGCATAGAAGTTCTTATTCAATTTTTTTTGTTTGCCTAAAAGGAGATACCATGGCAAGAGCTCGACAAATGTGATCCATGGTGGAGGGTATATAAGATTCGGCCCGGCCGAATTTAGCCCGCTCTTACTTGTTTTTTATTAAATTAATGAAATCCGTTATATCATTGAATTATTAACCGACTTATGTCCAATTTATGGCTTCTCTCTCTCTCTCTTCTGTTCTGTGCACAAAATTAATTTTGCATACAAAGTAATTTAAGTATATAGAGATATTTCAAAATTGTTATTTTTGACAGCTGCTTTTCACAAAATAATTTTTAAGTGATTTCAAAACTCAAGTACACGCTGTTCAAGTATATGAAAATACTAATTTGCTAAAACATAAGTAAATATTGAATATTAGGGTGGAGCCTAAACGCAAAGCCATCAATACTAGATTATACATTAAATGTTAGATATATGGTTAAAAAATTGTTTTAGTGTTTAGATTATTTTATTCTATTTAATTTTTTATACCCACCACCATAGAATGGGGGTATACTAATCTAGTCATTCCGTTTGAAACACCTCGAAATATTGATCTAGGGCCCCATAAAGAACATATATTCTTGATTGTCTCGACACTCTGAATTGATTCCGTGTCCGTCCGTCCGAGCTAGCGGCTTGAAAATTTTCAAAGATGCTTTATATTGATGTAGGTCGTTGGAGATTGCAAATGGGCCATATCGGTTAAGATTTGGATATAGCTTCCATATATTAAACGTTCTCCCGATTTGACTTCTTAAGCCCCTGAAAGCCTCAATTTTCATCCGATTTGACTGAAATTTTGCATATAGTGTTCCGTTATGATTTCCAATTATTGTGCCAATTACGGTTCAAATCTGTCTATAACCTGATATAGCTCCCATATAAGCCGATCTTCCGATTTGACTTCTTAAGCCCCTGAAAGCCTCAATTTTCATCCGATTTGGCTGAAATTTTGTGCATGATGTTTTGTTGTGCCTATGAACAACTGTGTTACGTACAGTCCAAATCGGTCAAGAACCTGATATAGCTCCCATATAAACCATTCTCCCTATTTTGCTGAAATTTTGCGTATAGTGTTCTGTTATGACACTCAACAACTGCGCATAGTACAGTCCAATTAAGTCTATAACCAAATGTAGATCTCATATTTTAGCAGAATCCATGGTGGTGGGTTCCCAAGATTCGGCCCGACTAAGCATAGCACACTTTTACTTGTTTTATTTTATTTTATTTTAATTTAATTTTATATATTGATATTCCTACCCACCCCATTAAACTTTTATATACTCATATTATGTTCATGCATGAACATCTGTGTTAAGCAAAAAAAGCGAACCAAAAAAATATTTGGCATTATCTTAATTTTGTATTGAATGTTTTCAATCAAAACAAGTTCAAGCTAACTATAAATAATCACTTTGTGCTATAAATTCCTCATTGTTCTGAATAAACAAGCTATAAAAAACTGCTCAAGAGGCTAGAAGTAAATATTGAAAAAGAAAATACTTGTATGAAAATATTTTGTTAATTAAAATAATATTAATTTGTTGCCAAGGTAAAGGACATGGAGATTGAAGCTTTGAAGTTGATAATATTCATTTGTTCAAATAAAAAACAAGTCACAAGGCGTAAAGTTTGGCTGGGCGGAACTTTGGATACCCACTACCTCGGGTATATATGTAAACCACCTTTCCTCAAAATTCGGTGAAAATATCATACCTTGTCCCATATCAATTATAACAAAATATGTTCCGATTTGGACCAAATACTAATAAGTACACTAGCTATGTCTAAAAATAAACCGATCTGAACTATATACGACACGGATGTCGAAAAGCCAGTCACTGTGTCAAAATTTCAGTGAAATCGGATTATAATTGCGCCTTTTATGGGGCCAAGACTTTAAATCGAGATATCGGTCTACATGGCAGCTATATCCAAATCTATACCGATTTGGCCCAAGTTGCGTAAGAATGTCGAAGAGCCTAACACAAAGCACTGTGCCAAAATTCGGCGAAATGGGACAATAAATGGCTTTTTTATGGGCCCAAAACCTTAAATCGAGAGATCGGTCTATATGGCAGCTATATTCAAATCTGGACCGATCTGGGCAAAATTGATGAATGAGGTCGAAGAGCCTAACACAACTCACTGTCTCAAATTTCAGCGACATCGGACAGTAATGGACAATAAATGGCCCCAAAACCTAAAACCTAGATATCGGTCTATATGGCAGCTATATCCAAATCTGGATCGATCTGTGCGATTTTGCAGAAGTATATCAAGGGGCTTAACCTATCTCACTGTCCCAAATTTCGGCGACATCGGACAATAAATGAGCAATTTATGGGCCCAAAATCAAGAAATCGGTCTATATGGCAGCTATATCCAAATCTAAACCGATCTGGACTAAATTAAAGAAAGATATCGAAGGGCCTAACACAACTCACTGCCCCAAATTTCAGCAAAATCGTATAATAAATGTGGCATTTATGGGCCTAAGACCCTAAATCGGAGGATCGGTCTATATGGCGGCTATATCCAAATCTGCACCGATCTGATCTAAATTAAAGAGGGACGTCGTAGGGTCCAACCCAATTTACTGTCCCAAATTTCGGCGACATCGGGCAATAAATGCGCCTTTTATGGGTCCAAAACCTTAAATCGAGAGATCGATTGTAAAATTGCAAATTTTGCCCATGAACATTCCATTAAGGAACAGGGGCGTACTTCTCACATATTAATGAGTGCAGTCCGATTCAAGTTTAAGCTCAATGATAAGGGACTTCTTTTATATAGCCGAACGGCGTGCCGCAGTGTGACACCTCTTTTGAGGAGAAGTTTTTTCATGGCATAGTACCTCACGGATGTCGCCAGCATTAAGAGAGGATGACAACCGCAGAAAGTTTTATGATGGTCTCGCCAGGATTTGAACCCAGGCGTTCAGCGTCATAGGCGGACATGCTAACCTCTGCGCTACGGTGGTCACAGTTCCATTCTGAATACTTTGGATGCGGTGGTAAAATTTTTTTCTGATGGTCTCGCCAGGATTTGAACCCAGGCGTTCAGCGTCATAGGCGGACATGCAAACCTCTGCGCTACGGTGACCTCCGAACAAGGACTTGTTCTTATTAGTTTTTGATCCAAATCGAAATATATTTCGATGTAGCTGCTATGGGGCATAAGGTATGCATTTCAGCGGATTTTGACGAAAGGTGGTTTACGTGGAGGTGGTTAATATCCAAAGTTCGGTCCGGCCGAACTTAACGCCATTTTACTTCTTAGTCTATAACCGGCGCATTCATTACCCGATTTTGTTGAAGTTTGGACAACTAGTCCAGATGATATTTGAAATACGTAAGGTCAACTTCAGACCATACATAGATATAGCCGTCATATAGATCGAACTTTCAACTTAGGGCCTTAAGTTCATAAAATTCTCATTTATTGCTCGATTAGATGAATACCCGGGCACCAATTTCGACTCTCGATGCAAAGCCTCGACTTCAAAATACTTCGTATGCCATAGCAAGTGTCTGGCGGCAATGCCATAGAATTGCAAATGCAAGGCCATTGTTGAGGGCAGTCGAGTGGGGTAGGCCGTTGTAGGTTGGTGGTTACATTACTGCAAATATGCCAAAACCAGTGCTACCAAAAATTGGTAGGTTTTTACTCACTTGGTAGGTTGGCAGGCTGTCCTCAATTTTTGGTAGTTACTTTCAATATATCAATACCATATTAATTATTGAATAATCACCGGGGATAACATAAAATTATTTCACTTATTGTCCTTTCTGTGTATTCGTTTAAAATCCAGAATAAAACCATGGATGTCAAGGGGCCAAATACTGTAAATTTCAGGAATAAAAGTAAGTTCGGAAATTGACTTAACTGGTACGTCTTTAATGGGAAAACAGGGTTATATGGCATCTGAGATGATATCATGAAACTCACTGTTACAACGAAAATGGCTAATAAAAGCTCATTTAGGGGCTCAAATCCTTAAATCGCGATATTTCTTTATTCAAACTCGGCGCGATTGTTCTTTGAAATCGAGATGAAACTACGACTTTTATGAGTTCAAGACTTCTTATCGGGAGATCGATACAGAGGGCTCAAGATAAAGGCCATCTATGAACTTGAGGCTGTAGAGTGATTTCAACCAAAAAGGCGGTCGGACATTGTCTGCGAATATAACCATCATGTAGTATGTATGCTTTGTAGGGTTGATGATGTATACTTTGATGTGTTGCAAATGGAATGGTAAAATGACAAACTCTTCAGTGGTGGGTATACAAACATATACCCCATTTTCGGCTTCTAGAACATTTGGTAGGATTTGTTCGGGTTTGGTAGGATTTTTCTTAAATTTTGGGTAGAAAATAATTTTATTGAGTGGTAATCGGCCAACAGATGTGACTTGCAGCTTGACCTCAAGAATACAAAAACGGATAGGCAGTCAGATATGGCTAATTTCCAATTAGGAAGTGATTTCATCGCAAAATGTAAACTTAGTTAGCTGTTCTCTTTTTTAATACTCTGCACTACAGGGTATTCTAGGTAATAAAAAAATTTTTCCAAACATTTATTATACCACAATTATGTGTTCATTCATTAAATCTTTCCCGTTTATGCAATTTAAAATTTTATGGCTTTTTATACAATTTATTCAGCCAACTATTATTTTCATTCTGGCTGCCATAATGGTGTTCATGGTGTGTGTAATTGAAATATTCTGGTTGTTGAGTTTTTTCACAGTTCAAGATCCTCGCCACGCTCTCATTACGTTTGCTGCGTCGATCATTAACACTATTCGCTATTAAAACAGTTGGCATTGCTTTCGTTTTTCTGTTAGCGATAAAACTAAAATACACATTCGATTAAACAAATATTTTTGATTAATTAAACACAAGTGGAGAAGAAACGTTTGCTTATACCCAGGGTTGGGGGTATTCTAATGTAGTCATTCCGTTTGTAGCACCTCAAAGTAATGGGCTGATAACCCATAAAGTAGACCTGTTAATTTTAGTCGTAGCATTTTTAATCTGTCTGTCTGTCCATCCTACTCTCCGTCCATATATCCGTATTTCCATCAGATTGACCATCGGTCTGCTTAACCATTATAAAACCTTTCAAAATTTAAATATTTGGGAGAATCGTCATGACTTTTTAATCGTCTGTGAGGCTTTATATCTATTTATTCATCCGTGTGTCCGTCCGTCAGTTGTTATCACTCTAAAACCACGCTGAAGTGTGCTGAAATGTCGAACAGAGCTGTACTTTTCCATCCGCAGGTTAACTTTTTGAGTGGCAAATTCGGATCATAGTTGAATATGGCAGCTATCTTCTATATCCCAATAAATGACACATTTATTCCCCGATTTGGTTGAAATTTGAAATCCAGGGAATAATGCATTAGGCCTCCCGATGTCCGAACCGAATACAACCCAAATCGGACTATGATTAGGCATAGCCAATATTTAATCTGATTTTGGGTTATAAGCTTATAAGAGGCCATTTATAGCTCAATTATGCTTACATTGGGAATAGTAGTGGTTGTGGTACTACGAACCCCGATATCTGTACTAAATATGAGGCAGAACGGAACATATTTAGATGTAGCTGGAATATACACCGATTGTCAGTTCTTGACCCTTAAGCCAATAAAAGCCGCATTTATTACCTGATTTTGCAGAAATTCGGAACAGTGTTTTGTAGTACACCTCCCAATGTCCCTCCCAATTGAATATGGTCCAAAGCGGACCATACTCGCATATAATCGCCAATAGAATGACATGGCGATTAAGGGTGTGTACAGATCATAACAACCGCCTTTGTTGTTTAAAATTTCAGTGAAAGCGGTTAGTTGAAATTTTTGACAAAGGGTTGTACTGGCCCCCGATATCCGCGCCGAATATGGTCCATATCAGATTTTATTTATTTTAGCTGACACTTTAATCAATCTGCCGACTTTGGGTCTTAAGCCAAAAACATGCGCATTTATTACTCGATTTCGCTGAAATTTGGAAAAGTGAGTTGTACTGATTCACCCGAAGTTCCGTCCAAATCAGGTCATATTTACATATAGCTGCCATATAGACCGGTCTGCCGATTGAGGGTCTTGAGTTCATATTACCCAATTTCGCTGAAATATGGGACACTGGATGGAGTCCCTGATATTCCAATCGAAAATAGTTGAATATGTATGGTATAGCTACCATAAAGACCCATCTGCCGATTAAAAGTCGCAAACTCACATATGACGCATTTATATCCGGATTAAGCTGAAATTTGGAATAGTGATTTCTGAATGGTTTATATCGGATCGTTTTTAGGTATAGCTGGCATATAAACGATCAGCCGGTTTAGGGTCTAGGGACCATAAAAGGAGCATTAATAGTCGATTTCGCTGAAATTTGGAACAGTGAGTTGCGCTAGACCGACTATCTGGCGCCTTAACTGGCCACTATTCTCACAGCGTTCCTAGGACTTGCATATACTCCGAAAGCCTGGCAGAAGGCAAGGGTGGTGTTTATACCCAAGCCCGGCAAGCCAAGTTATGAGACATCAAAGGCCTATAGACCTATAGGTTAGGTTAGGTAAGAGTGGCAGTCCTTTACAGACTCACTTAGACAATTCCATTGTGATAACACAGTAGCGACACATCAAAGCTTCTGGCGGGAATCGAACCCACGACCCCTGCACTGGTAATCCAAGCACGCTACCAACTCGGCTACCAGGGCGCATTACGTCCTGTAAGGCTTACCTCCTTTCTACTCAAAACCATGGAATGCATTGTGGATACCGTGATAAGAGTAGAACATTCAGCGAACTGCTTAAATCCAAACAGCATGCCTATGTCAAGGGATGGTCGGTGGAGATTGCCCTGCACGAGGTTGTGCATAAAATAGAAGAATCCTTCGATGCTAAGATGAACACGTTGGCAGTTGGCATTGACATCGAATGATTAATAATGTGCGGACCGACACTTTGGCCCAATTCTTATACCAGCACCGGGTGAACCGGGTCTTCAGAGACTGGATAAACCATATGCTAAGGAACATTTGGATGATTACGGGATCCATGACGTATATAAAAGGGAGAAAGTTGCACAGGGCACTGCACAGGGGGCAATTTTTCCGCCATTCCTTTGGATGACCACCATAAAGTACCCATTAAGAATGCTGACTGAGGAGGGCTTTGAACCCGTCTTCTATGCAGACGAGTTTATAATACGTCTTAGGGGTAAGGATCCGAACCAGCTATGCATAATGGCCGAAAGATGCAGATGCAGATTTGGCCATGAACATTCCACTAAGGAACAAGGGCAAACTTCTCACATATCCATGAATGCAGTCCGATTCAAGTAAAATCTCAATGATAAGGGGCCTCTTTTTTATAGCCAAGTCCGAACGGCGTGACGCAGTGCGACACCTCTTTTGAGAGAAGTTTTACATAGTACCTCACAAATATTGCCAGCATTAGGAGGGGAAATCCACCGCTGAAAAATTTTTCTGATGGTCTTGACAGGATTTGAACCCAGGCGTTCAGCGTAATAGGCCGGCATGCTAGCCCCTGCGCTACGGTAGCCTCCGCAGAAGGGCCGAAAAGGTCTTCCATATGGCATATGATTGGTCTAGACCCAGGGGTTTGAATGTTAACCCAGAGAAGACTGAAATATGACTGGTCACGAGGAAGACGAAGGTGGGCCAATTTGACGTACCACGTTTCCTCAATAAAACGATTGCGATATCTGACAAGGTCAATTACTTAGGATTGTTCTTGGAAAGGAAGCTTAATTGGAAGTGTCACATTAAGGAGCGTACTGAGAAGGCTGACAGATGTTGGGCACTATGTAGATGGGACGAAGGCTCGAAACGGGGCCTGAATCCGAGGATAGTTCAATGACTCTACAGAAGCGTGATAAGACCAATACTTACATACTCCTCAGTAGTTTGGTGGACTGCTATGGAGAAAAAGTGAAAAGGTCCATATTTTGATATAGCTGTCATATAGACCGATCCGTCGATTTAGGGTCTTAGGCCCATAAAAGCCAAATTTATTATAAGATATTACTAAAATTTAGGATAGTGAGTTGTGTAAGGCCAGTCGATAACCTTATTCAATTTGGCCCAGATCGGTTCAGATTTGAATATATATATATGCCATATAGACAGATCTCTAGATTTAAGGTTTTGGGCCCATAAAAAGCGCATTTATTGTCCGATGTCGCCGAAATTTTGGGACCGGGAGTTGTGTTAGGACAGTCGATAACCTACTTCAATTTGGCCCAGATCGGTCCAGATTTGGATATAGCTGTCATATAGACAAATCTCTCCATTTAAGGTTATGGGCTATCAAAAGACGCATTTATTGTCCGATGGGGCCGAAATTTGGGACAAAGAGTTGTTTTGCGCCCCTCGACATACTTATAGAATATGGCACAGATTGGTCTAGATTTAGATATAGCTGTCATATAGACCGATCTCTCTATTTAAGGTTTTCGGCCCATAAAAGGCGCATTTATTGTCCGATGTCACTTCACGTCACGAAATTTGGGACAGTGAGATGTGTTAGGCCCTTTGACATTCTTCTTCAATTTGGTTTAGATCGGTTCAGATTTGGATATAGCTGCCATATAGACCTATCTTGCGATTTAAGGTTTTAAGTCCACAATAGGCGCATTTTTTTCCGATTTCGCCGAAATTTGGGACAGTGAGTTATGTTAGGCCCTTCAACATCCTTCTTCAATTTGGCCCAAATCGGTGCAGATTTGGATATAGCTGCCATTTGGATATAGCTGCCATTTGGATATAGCTGCCATTTGGATATAGCTCCCATATAGATATTGAGCAGAAACTTTGCTTTTATAATTTTTTCTAGCCATGGGCAGTATAAGGTCACAAATCGGCTATATCGACCTTAATATCGATATGGCCCCTTTAAAAACTAATTTAGCTGAATTTTGGAATTCTATGCCCATGGAAATCCTTCCCGAATATGGTGTTAATCGGTTAATATTTGGATACATGGGCCAATCTACCGATTTAAGGTATTTGGGTCATGTCAATTATTACCCGATTTTCCTAAACTTCAGAGCAACGCGTTCTCTTACACCAGTCTAAACAGTATAAACCTCATCTTATAACCGAATTTAAAAAAAAATTTTATTTGTTTTTTTTTTTTCATAGCCATACTTCCGGCTTTGGCGGCTTTTTAGCATTTTCCTCTCCCCCTTCTCTTACAGCTTTGTCACATTGTTCTATCCAAAGACATTCCTTCACATATTCAATTTCAAGAGTATCGTGTTGTTCAAAGCCAAGGCTTTCCCGGGTGGTCACTCAAATTGTCTATCATTCAATTGTCGACTTTTGGTAGAGCCATCCAAAACCATCCATCGATTTGCTGAAATGGTGGTCATTCGCTAGTGTCACCAATGTCAAGTGGTGGTCACAGCACGAGTACAAAAGCTGGGCCTTTTCAGTGAGGGGAAGGGTAGGCCAGGTGCTGGTGCCGGGGCTGGTGCTGCTGCTGTTGGTGGTAAACCCTTAGCGTGTTGTAAAAAACTAAAACAAAGAGAGGAGAAACAAAACTAAAAACCTGCAAAAAAAAAAAAAGATTAAAATTAAATTAGAAAAAATATAACAGGCAGTCGTCAAAACATAATTTTTCTTGTCAGTTTTCAGTGTGTAACTCGCCTCGCCTCTAACGCCATTTGCCAAAAGCGTTAGCGTTTAGTTATCTTAAAGCCCAACTGTTGTCATGTCGTTGTAAAATTTTTGCCTTGGAGCAGCGCATAACGGGTCTCTAAGCTCGCTTGGCTAATTAGTTGTGGCGTTTTTGGTTTTTCCTACCAACCACATAAGAGATTGTGTTTGTTTGATTCGACATTGCAGGGCATCATTTATCGGGAAATTTTTTGAGTGAAAAAAAAAACCAAGGGAAGAAAGAAAAACTTCTTCAAGTGTTTGGCTATCTATAGAATAAAATTTAATTTCTTACAAAAACAAATCTCAACCACTGCCTCAGTCCATCCATTACCGTTCCAGTACCGTGCAAAAAAAAAAACTGTGCCAAATATGAAAAGCATAATTGCTCTGCTCAAGCACCCCCAAGTGTCTCGCTTTCAGTTTAATTAAATCCAGTGGCCGTATAGAAAAATTGAGGTGTTGTCCATCACGCACCACGCAGCTGTGCGAGAATGCGGGAGCAGCAGCCTGCTCGTTCCACCGCCCAAGCGAGAAATAAGAGAAAGAGGTGCGTGAAATTAGTTCGCATTATCGTTTCCGGTCTTGCAACGTTCGGTGAACTTAATTTCCGGGCAATTAACTGTGCATTTAAGAAATCCAAAACACTACAAAAAAAAAAAAACTCCACAGTAAAATCGAAGAACAATGCAAAGGTGTTCTTCGCAATGTGTTATTGTTCGTCACTTGTTAATCTTTTCCTTTTTGTTGTTCTTTAATTCGCTGCCTTCGATATTCACCTTTGATCCTTTGGCAATGATTGAAAAATGCCTATGCCTATGTGGGCTCCTTTGAACTGTATATGAATTACGCCGTCGTCTATTCGCAACACAGCAAAGAGAGGGAGTTACAAATCGCCCTAAAGGAATTGGAACAAGCACAGAAAGATTTACAACTCGTAAAGTAAATATATAAAATAAACATTTACCCTATATATATGTACAAAAATATATGTATTTGAAAGTCCCCACCCCCAAAACAAAGCAATTGCTATAAATTGCCCCTTCAAGGTATGCTAAGCTAAGTGTAATTCTAATAATGGTAGCTATAATTATGCCAATGCTATAAATAAATGTTAAACTTGTTGGAGAAACCAAGATTGTACTCAACTGCATGGGACCAAAAGCTGTTCGAAGGTTAAGGTTCTATTATTACACCCACCACCGAAGAATGGGGGTATATTCGTTTTGTCATTCCGTTTACAACACATCGAAATATCCATTTCTTGATCAGCATAAACATCTAAGACGATCAAGCCATGTCCGCCCGTCTGTCCGTCTATCTGTCTGTTGAAATCACGTTACAGTCTTTAAAAATATAGATATTGAGCTGAAACTTTGCACAGATCGAAGATGGGCTATATCGGACTATATCTTGATATAGCCCCCATATAGACCGATCGACCGATTTAAGGTCTTAGACCCATAAAAGCCACTTTTATTATCCGATTTTGCTGAAATTTGGGACAGTGAGTTGTATTAGGCCCTTTAACATCCTTCGTCAATTTGGCTTAGATAGGCCCAGATTTGGATATAGCTGCCATTAGACCGATCCTCCGATTTAGGGTCATAGGCCCTTAATAGCCACATTCATTATCAAATTTTGCTGAAATTTGGGACAGTGAGTTGTGTTAGGTCCTTCGATATCATTCTTAAATTTGGTCGAGATCGGTCTAGATTTGGATATAGCTGCCATATAGACCGATCTTCCGATTAAGGGTCTCAGGCCCATAAAAGCCACATTCATTATCAAATTTTGCTGAAATTTGGGACAGTAAGTTGTCTTAGGTCCTTCGACAATCTTCCTCAATTGGGCCCAGATCGGTCCAGATTTGGATATAGCTGCCATATAGACCGATCCTCCGATTTAGGGTCTTGCGCCTATAAAAGAGGCATTTATTGTCTGATTTTGCAAAGATTTGGAACAAGGAGTTGTGTTAGACCCCTTGACATCCTTCTTCAATTTGGCCCAGATCGGTCGAGATTTGGATATAGCTGCCATGTAGACCGATCTTCCGATTTAGGGTCTCAGGCCCATAAAAGCCACATTTATTATCCGATTTTACTGAAATTTGGGACAGTGAGTTGTGTTAGACCCTTCAACATTCGCCTTCAATTAAGCCCAGATCGGTTGAGATTTGGATATAGCTGCCATATAGACCGATCTTTCGATTTAGGGGCTCAGGCCCATAAAAGCCACATTTATTATCCGATTTTGCTGAAATTTGGGACAGTGAGTTGTGCTAGGCCGGTCAATATCCATCTTCAATTTGGCCTAGATCGGTCCAGATTTGGATATAGCTGCCATATAGACCGATCTCTCGATTTGGGCTTTTGGGCCTATAAATGTCGCATTTATTGCCCGATGTTGCCGAAATTTGAAACAGTGAGTAAGATTAAGCCCCTCGACATGCTTTTGCAATATGGCCCAGATCGGTCGAGATTTGGATATAGCTGCCATATAGACTGATCTTTCGATTTAAGGTCTTGGGCCCACAAAAGGCGCATTTATTATCCGATTTGGCCTAAATTTGGGACATTGAGTTGCGTAAGGCCTTTCGACATCCATCTTCAATTTGGCCCAGATCGGTCCAGATTTGGATATAGCTGCCATATAGACCGATCTCTCGATTTGGGCTTTTGGGCCCATAAATGTCGCATTTATTGTTGAATGTCGCCGAAATTTGAAACAGTGAGTAAGATTAAGCCCCTCGACATGCTTTTGCAATATGGCATAGATCGGTCCAGATTTGCATATAGCTGCCATATAGACCGATCTCTCGATTTAAGGTCTTACGCCCATAAAAGGCGCATTTATTGTCGAATGTCGCCGAAATTTGGGACAGTGAGTTGTATTAGGCCCTTCAATATTCGTCTTCAATTTGGCTCATATTGGTCTAGATTTGGATATAGCTGTCATATAGACCGATCTCTCGATTTAAGGTCTTGCGCCTATAAAAGGCGCATTTGTTATCCGATTTGGCCTAAATTTAAGACATTGAGTTGCGTTAGGCCTTTCGACATCCATCTTCAATTTGGCCCAGATCGGTCCAGATTTGCATATAGCTGCCATATAGACCGATCCCTCGATTTGGGCTTTTGGGCCCATAAATGTCGCATTTATTGTCCGATGTCGCCGAAATTTGAAACAGTGTGTATGATTAAGCCCCTCGACATGCTTTTGCAATATGGCACAGATCGGTCCAGATTTGCATATAGCTGCCATATAGACCGATCTCTCGATTTAAGGTCTTGCGCCCATAAAAGGCGCATTTATTGTCGAATGTCGCTGAAATTTGGGACAGTGAGTTGTGTTAGGCCCTTCAATATTCGCCTTCAATTTGGCTCATATTGGTCTAGATTTGGATATAGCTGTCATATAGACCGATCTCTCGATTTAAGGTCTTGCGCCTATAAAAGGCGCATTTATTGTCCGATTTCGCCGAATTTTGGGACAATGAGTTATATTAGGCTCTCCAACCTACTTCTGTAATATGGCACAGATCGGTCCAGATGTGGATATAGCTGCCATATAGACCGATATCTCGTTTTAAGGTCTTGGGCCCATAAAAGGCGCATTTATTGTCCGATTTTGCCGAAATTTGGGACAATGAGGAGTTATGTTCAGCCCTCCAAGCTACTTTTGTAATATGGCTCAGATCGGTACAGATTTGAAAATAGCTGCCATATAGACCGAACTCTCGGTTTAAGGTTTTGGCCCCATAAAACGCACATTTATAATCCGATTTAGCTGAAATTTGAATCATCGGTGTCGTATATGGTTCATATCGGTCTATTGTTACTTATAGTTACCAAAAATACCAATATTGTGTTCTACAAATTGAACAATGACTGTTACTTATTAGATCTCCCAATATGCGTGTCGAATTTGGTCCAAATCGGACCAGTTTTCGGTATAGCTGCTATGGGGACATAAATTATACATTTTTCACCGGATTATGACGAAAGGTGGTTTACATATATACCCGATGTGGTGGGTACCCAAGTTGTAATATACATAATGAGGCAATTACTTTTAGCCATGTCCGTCCGTCCGTCTATCGAAATCACGATAGTTGTCGGACGCGTAAAGCTAGACGCTTGAAATTTTGCACAGATACTTTTGATGTAGGTTAGACCATAGATACGGCGAATGGCTCTCCTCCTTGCCCTGTCACTTTTGGGATGCACAATAAATTGGCAGTTGAACAACCTGGAGCATCTTTTCGGATCGGTCACGGTTACTTCGCCAAAAGTGACTAAGGTCCTGTCATCCCGTTTACCGGGGTTCGAGAGTGACTTAATAGTAGACCACAGCTTGCCTTAACCGGTGCCTAAGTTACATTGCTTCAAGTGTTCCAGCCACAAATTCCGCTTATTTTCGTTGACTACCCTGTTTATTTCCAGATTCTGCTCACTGATCCTGGGGTAAGTGGGGTCCATACCACGAATCCCATCACGCTCGTCGGCGAGTACCACTGCCTGCGCCTGGAAATTGGGACGCACTTGGGGTATTCGACCGGCTGGTGTAAAGTGAGCGGCTGCTGCGTTAATGATGTCTCGGAATTTCCTCTCGGCAACTAGCAGATCCGAGGACGGTGGCAGTTCACTGAAGCGGCAATTGGTATACTCTCTGAAGGCAGCCCAATTGATAAACGTCCGGCGCTCAGAGGTTATGAAGTCGGGTGGTCGGTCGATGGTGAGAATTATGGGGAGGTGGTCTGACCCCAAAAAGAGATGACGACATGACAGGAAGCGTCACTCAGGAGATCAGGGGATGCAATGGAGATGTGTGGTGAGCTGCTGCATCTCCTCGTAATCCTAGTGGCGGCATCCTCATTCACCGTGCAAAACGTGGAGCCTTCAATCAGCTCTGCCAAAACTATGGCACGCTGTTCGTTACGTAAGGGAGAATGCCATGAAGTGTGATGCGCATTAAAGTCCCCTAGAACCAGATGAGCGATCCTTATGTAGCACATTGTATTCGTGACAACTGTGCAAGCTGCGGGTTCGTCTATAACCTGGTACAGCTCCCTTGTAAACCGACTTCACTTTGTGAGTCCTTTCAAGCCTTAATTTTTGGCTGAAATTTTGCATGCGGTGTTCTGTTATGACTTCCAACAACTGTGGAAAGTACGGTCCAAATCGGTCTATAACCATGAAATAGTTCTCATATGTACAGGTCCTTGTTCCGTTCATAGAAGCTTTAATTTTTGGTGGTTTGACAGAAGTTTGGTTTGTAGAATAAAATTATGCCCTTCAACTAAATTTATTTTGTATACATTTTTAACAGAATCCATGGTGGTGGGTTCCCAAGACTCGGCTCTGTCGAAGTTTTTTTCAAAAATGTTTTTCCGTTTGGACTCGACTCTAAAGAGGAGGCCCCTTATCATTAAAAAAACTTTAATCGGAAATTGGACAAAATAATCGAGGGTCAAACATTATTGGTCTAATGGAGGTTATTGGGTGTTCAATATGAATACGAAATAGAGTTATTTAAGGTCAATTACTTAGCACTTTTTCTTTCTTTCCTGTCCTGTATCATACCTCCCTCGTATAATTTTGTTTTCCTTAGTAGTTACAATGGAAATCTTCATGTAGTCTTTGCTTGCGTGCAATAGTGAAATTGTTTTTCATACTTCATAGTGCTTTAAAAAGTTTTTATTTTTAGATTTCCGCCAAAACAGAGAAAAGTTTTGGAGCAAATAAGACCAAATTCTTCATTATTCGTAACCGAAACATTGAAAATAAGAATAGCTTCTCCATTTTGTGTGTGTGTGTATCTGCGTTGGTAATCCCATTATGACGCGGTAGTTTTGAGCTTTGTTTCCTTCTTCGAACCACTGCAAAGGATAATTTCAATTGCTGTTCCTTCCTGTCTGACCGGATGGTAATTAAACAATGAATAATTTGAGGTTTAAGGTTTCTTTTTGCCCTAAATAAGCTGCAGTTGAATACTTCAAGGAGCATTTCTTTAGATTTGCTGCATATTTTATTTATTTTTATACCCTCCACCATAAGATGGGGGGTATACTAATATCGTCATTCTGTTTGTAACTACTCGAAATATTCGTCTGAAACCCCATAAAGTATATATATTCTTGATCGTCGCCACATTTTATGTCGATCTAGCCATGTCCGTCCGTCCGTCCATCCGTCCGTCCGTCCGTCCGTCTGTCGAAAGCACGCTAACTTCCGAAGGAGTAAAGCTAGCCGCTTGAAATTTTGCACAAATACTTTTTATTAGTGTAGGTCGCTTGGTATTGTAAATGGGCTATATCGGTCCATGTTTTGATATAGCTGCCATAAAAAAAGATCTTGGGTCTTGACTTCTTGAGCCTCTAGAGTGCGCAATTCTTATCCGATTGGAATGAAATTTTGCACGACGTGTTTTATTATGATATCCAACAACTGTGCCAAGTATGGTTCAAATCGATTCATAACCTGATATAGCTGCCATATAAACCAATCTTGGGTCTTGACTTCTTGAGCCTCTAGAGTGCGCAATTCTTATCCGATTGGAATTAAATTTTGCACGACGTGTTTTGTTATGATATCCAACAACTGTGCCAAGTATGGTTCAAGACGGTCCATAACCTGATATAGCTGTCATATAACCCGTCCTTGGGTCTTGACTTCTTCAGCCTCTAGAGGGCGCAATTTTTATCCGATTGGAATGAAATTTTGCACGACGTGTTTTGTTATGATATCCAACAACTGTGCCAAGTATGGTTCAAATCGGTCCATAACCTGTTATAGCTGCCATATAAACCGATCTGGGATTTTGACTTCTTGAGCGACTACAGGACGCATTTTTTATCCGATTTACCTGAAATTATGCTTGAGGTGTTTTTTTTATGATTTTCAACAACTGTACTAAGTATGGTTGAGATCGGTCCATAACCTGATATAGCTGTCATATCAACCGATCTGGGGTCTTGACTTCTTCAGCCTCTAGAGGGCGCAATTCCTATCCGATTTGGCTTAAACTTTCCACGCCGTGTTTCAGATATGACTTCCAACAACTGTGCCAAATACGGTTCAAATCGGTCCATAACCTGATATAGCTGTCATATAAACCGATCTTGGGTCTTGACTTCTTCAGCCTCTAGAGGGCGCAATTTTTATCCGATTTGACTGAAATTTTGCACGACATGTTTATTTATAACTTCCAACAACTGTACTAAGTATGGTTTAGATCGGTCCATAACCTTATATAGCTGCCATATAAACCGATCTGGGATTTTGACTTTTTGAGCCTCTATAGGGCGCAATTATTATCTGATTTGGGTGAAATTTTGTACAACGGCTTCTCCCATGACAGTTAACATACGCGTCAAATATGAACTAAATTGGACTACAGCCTGATACATCTCCCATATAAACCGAACTCCCTATTTGACTCTTTGAGCCCCTAAAGGTCGCAATTCTTATTCGATTTGGCTAAAATTTTACACAATCACTTCTAGTATGGTCTCCAACTTTCAGTTTAATTAGCATAACAATTCTTCTCTTTTATCCTATGTTTGCCTAAAAAGAGATACCGGGAAAAGAACTCGACAAATGCGATCAATGGTGGAGGGTACATAAGATTCGGCCCGGCCGAACTTAGCACGCTTTTACTTGTTTGAACTACAGTAGCGACATACCATGCTTCAGGTGGGAATCGAATACACAAATCCCTCTCTGGTAATCATTACAGGCTACTAATTTGTCTACCGGGTCGACAATAAATAAATAAATTATTTTAAATAAGGTATTTTATTCATTTTTTTGCATTTAAAGCGTTAAAATAGGATAATTTTACAGTTCTATAAAGGAAGTCTGTCAATTAAACATATTTTAAATCTATTGGTTGCCCAAAAAGTAATTGCGTATTTTTCATATAGTCGGCGTTGACAAATTTTTTCACAGCTTGTGACTCTGTAATTGCATTCTTTCTTCTGTCTTCTGTTATCGGCTGTTACTTTTAGCTTGCTTTAGAAAAAAAGTGTAAAAAAAGTATATTTGATTAAAGTTCATTCTAAGTTTTATTAAAAATGCATTTACTTTCTTTTAAAAAATCCGCAATTACTTTTTGGGCAACCCAATACATTAAAGCTATGTTCAGGTTAGTCAAATATTTGACCTAAGTTGTTTTATCACTTTTTACCAATCTGAACGAAGCTTAAGTTTTGTGAATATCGGTGTAAATATTTTGTGAATAATTTAAATTTCTCCACGTGCCCATGCTGCACTTTTGACTTCTCCCGTCTGCCCTACAATTCATTGCGTTCATTGGTTCCCAACCGATTTCGTCATCCAAAATGACAAACAGCTTTTGGTCTGCTGACACCCTTCAAGGGCTAAACTAAACGTTTAGTCGGTTTGCTTACCCTTTTTCGCGTGTTTTTTCGATTTTACCATTGAAGTGTATTCCAAGGTTGAGTATGCTACAAAAGGCGATGAAATGGAGAAACACTTACAAATCATACATTTATACAGTTAAGAAATAAAAGCGTATATGCATTATTTTGTAATATTTTCAACGTGTGCTCTTAAGCTGCTTGAAATTGTTTTTGTGAAAATGCTCAAACATATGGAAAGGCTTAAAGTCTTAGTTTGCACATGTGACGATTTCTGCAAATGATTAGGCAATTCAACAAAAGGTCAAAGATATTTTGACGTATTCAAAACTTTGGTGTGGTTTTTATATAAAAAAATACTAGCAGAACCGAGTCCGCTCTGCTGCTGCTTTTTTCACTTTCTAATAACTGTTATTTGAGCTCCCTATTCCATAATGGGGTTGGGGTGGCCATCCAGACACAAGATCCTGAAATAACTTTCATTTAAACCCTATGGCGGTATGGTCGTTAAGTATATCCAATTTGGTGTGTTTTTGAGGGTTGGGTGCCTACTCAGACAGGTCCCTGAAAATAAATATTTAATTCGAGCTTTACTTCCAAATGTCTTTCATTTGAGCCTCATATGGTCGTGAATGGTATATAAATCCAATTTCGACTTATTTGGACCAAAATTTGTTATCAGTTTCCTTTTCTACTCTCAAATACCTTTCGTTTTAGTCCCATGTTATCCTGATTGGTCTATATATCCTTTTCACGGGTGTTGGTGGTAGGGCATCCCCTTAGATACCCCACCCCAAATTTGTATACCGCGTTTATATATCGCTTAAATTGTCCCTCCTATCTCTGTGGTCTAAAGTTTTTGAAAATTGGGGTATTTTGCTTATAAAACGAATATGTTTCTCAATTTGCAAAAAAACAAATCTTCATAGCGTTGGATGATGTTCCATACATAAGTGCATTACAAAATTAATTTGTACCCCCATCCTATGGTGGTGCATGTAACAATACCCCCAATAATCAATCAATGCGGTATTCCCATCACAAGGTTTATCATCTGCCGCTGTGGTTTTTCCTTGCCAAAGTTTCGCTAACAATGCAGATATTGATAAATGGTGAAAAACACTTTTGTCTGCTTGACAACAGCAAACAAACAGAGCAATAATTTCCACATGGTGACGAACATGCTGAAATGGGTCAAAAATATGTTGACATATTGGAGAGGATACCAATCATAATGAGATATTTTCATAGCATTTGTTTTCAATGGAGTTCCAACAAAAATTCATATTCAACATTTAAACTAAAGATTTCCCTAACGTGAAAACAAGTATTTCTAAACTTGGGAATATTTTGATGAAAATTTAAAAATTTTTGCAATTTTTATTTTGCAAAATTTTCCAATTTCACGAAATTGTATATTTTTGTGAAATTTTATAATTCTTCGAATTTTTATTATTATGTGATATTTAAAAATTTTGTAAAATTTCACAGTTTTGTGAAATTTCCTAGTTTAAGGAAATTTTATAATTTTGTGAAAGTTAAAAAATTTGTGATATTTCATAAACCTGTGAAAATATGGATATCCTTCCTTAATGCAATTCGAAAAAAACCCTGTGTCCCATATCTTAGAAATAGGTATGAATGTTTGTCTTGGGACATAGACGGGGTTTGGTGATATTCGTACGTTTAGGTACTAAATAATCAAAAAAAAAAAAAAACAGGAAATGAAGAATGTTCGCCCAGCGCAAATGTAAACGGCTACAATTATGTAACTGGGCTCAAATAACACTATGGCAAACAAAATTGTGAGACTAAATGAATTTTTGCACATTTGTACCAGGTACTCAGAAGTCGGAGTCCTGGAGACAGGATCGAGTAATTTTGTCCTGAGTCGGAATGTAGAAATTGATCTCATGCTAAATTTCAACCAATTTCGAAGAGAATTGCGCCCTCTAGCGGCTCAAGAAATCAAGATCAAAAATCGGTTTATATGGCAGCTATAGCAGGTTATACACTGATTTAAATCATATTAAAGACAGTTCTTGGAAGTGATACCAAAAATCATGTGCAAACATTTAGTCAAGTCAGACGATAATTGCGCCCTCTAGAGGCTCTAGAGGCTCAAGATGTCAAGACCGAAGATGGGTTTATATGGCAGTCATATCAAAACATGGACCGATATGGCTCATTTAGAATCCCAACCGACCTACACCAATAAAAAGTATTTGTGCAAAATTTCGAGCGCCTAGCTATACTCCTTCGAAAATTAGCGTGCTTTTGACAGACGAACGGACGGACGGACATGGCTAAATCGACTTAATATGTCATGACTATTATGAGTATATATATACTTTAAGAGGTCTTAGGCGCATATTTCGAGGTGTATCAAATAGAATGACGAAATTAGTATACCCCCATCCTATGGTGGGAGGTATAAAAACAGATAAACCACGAGCTCGGATTGAAAACTTAAAATTAAAAAAAACCATGATTGTTTGTGGGAAAATTTTTCTTAGGGATACTGTTACTCAAATGCTGGTTTTAGAAAATATAAGCTGTTCTGCTCCTCTTCATTAGAAGCACACGAAAAACAAGTTTTTTACTTACTACCATATGCATCTTCCCAGTATAATTTGTTTATCTACTACCGAATACCTTTTGTTGAACTCCATATAGCCATGATTGACAAATATTCACAATTTAGAAGGTGGTTTGAGGGGTACACAAACTCCTATCACTTGAACCTAATTTTTAATACCACATTCGTAGTCTACCCGCAAATACCTTTTTTTTGAGTTCCATATTATCATGTTCATCTAATATGCCCACTTGGGACGGTCTTGGTTTTAGGGCGGCGCCCTTAGTAAATACACCCAATTTTTAATATGCGATAATCATACTCGTACTCTTCTCCCAAAAACAATTCATTGGAGTCCCTTATTGTCGGGGTCGGTCGTTTGGTTGTGTTCGGTCACCCGTGAGGGTGGCCGCGTTGATTGTAAAGTTCCATGTTGATGCTGATAGGTGAGGCGTAGCCCGTGAGGCCACCGTGTCCTGTTTGTGTTTGTGTATATCGTCCCCTTGTATGTTTGATGCATACTTTTGTATGCTGGCTTGAGGTACGCTTAGGGCGATTTTTCTCATCCTGATGACCCGTCCGGAACTGTTTGGGGTTCAACTGGTAGTAGTCTTTTAAGGCTACGAAGTCAGACCGGAGACTTTAATCTGGTACCACGGGTGTCAGGAGCCGCTGGATCTTTGGTTCCAGTCTGACTATGGTGAGGCCCCAGTGGGGAGCAACGTGGTGGCTGTGGTTTGTACCCAAATCGAGGGTAGAGCATAAGCTCGGCGTGGAGTTGCGTTTTCAACTGGGTGCCGTGACCCATAGATCGGAAGGAGTTTTAGGTAGTGCTCCGCTCCTAACCAAGGAGGTGAACACGTCCAAATACGTGGGATCAAATTGGTACTCATGTTTGGGTTACCACATGTGTGGGCCGTGATGGCAAGTATCTGCGTAAAACTGGACATTCGTGTCGCGGTCGGTCCACTTGTGATTTTGGGCGGTTCTTTTGGTGTGGTATTGGGCTTGGGCGGCGTCCTTGGTACTTGGATTACATTTTTGACATTATATTCGTATTCTACTCTTGAATAGCTTTAATTTGAGTCCCATATTGTCCCGATCGGTCCACTTTTTATTTTGGGTGACACCCTAGGTACTTGGATCCAATTTTCGACATCATTTTCGTATTCTACTCCCGAAAACCTTTCACTTGAGACCATATTGTACCGATCGGTCCACTTTTGACTATGGGCAATACTTTTAGGTCGGTTTTGGGCCTTGGGCGGCTCCCTAGATACTTGGATCGAAATTATAATTTCATATTTAAACCCTACTCCCGAACACCTTTCATTGGAGTCCTATATTGTCCCGATCGGTTGACTTTTTATTTTGGGCGATACTATCGGGGCGACGCCTTAGGTACTTGGATCCGATTTTTGGCATCATATTCGCATTCTACTCCCGAACACCTTTCATTGGAGTCTTATATTGTCCCGATCGGTACACTTTTTATTTTGGGCGATACTCTTGGGGCGATACCTTAGGTACTTGGATCCAATTTTTGAAGCCGTATTCATGTTCTACTCCCGAAAAACTTTCATTTGAGTCCCATTTTGTCCCGATCGGCCCACTTTTCATTTTGGGTGGTTCTTTTGGTGCGGTTTTGGGCTTAGGGCGGCGTCCTAGGTACTTGGATTAGATTTTTGACATTATATTCTTATTCCACTTCCGAATACCTTTTGTTTGAGTTTTATATTGTCCCGATCGGTCCACTTTTTGTTTTGGGCGGTACTCTAGGGGCGACGCCCCCGGAGTTTGAATACGATTTTTGACACCATATTCATGTTCTACTCCCGAAAAACTTTCATTTGAGTCCCATGTTGTACCGATCGGTATACTTTTTATTTTGGGCAATACTCTCGGGGCGACGCCTTAGGTATTCGGATCCGACTTTTGGCATTATATTCGTATTCTATTTCCGAAAACCTTTCATTTGAGATCATATTTTCCCGAGCGATACACTTTTGGGGCGGTTTTGGGCTTGGGATGGCTCCCTAGGTACTTGAACCCAAATTTAAAATATCATTGGGGTCCTATATTGTCCCGATCGGTCCACTTTCTATTTTGGGTACTTCTTTTGGGTGGTTTTGGGCCTGGGGCGGCCTCCTAGTACTTGAACGCAATGTTTAATGGCCAGGCTCGTAATATCTTTCATATTACCCAAAGCGGTAAAAGTGTCCTGTTGGGTGGTGTTTTTCGGGGTGGGGTACCCCCGACACTTAGCGTGCCATTTTTAATGCCAAGTTCACATTCTACTCTTAAACACCTTTCATTTGATACCCTTATTAACCCAATTGGTAAATATGTCCGTTCTGGTGGGTTTTGGGATGGGGCGTCTCCTAAGGTTAGTTGACACAAAGTTTTGTAACAATTTTATGTTTTCGGGGTACCATAAGGTGACATACAAAATTGCGATTAAATCGGTGCATCTCCGAGATCTGGCGTTTTTGAAAATTGAGGCAAGGAGGAGGATACGCCCCCCCTTCCGTATATTCGGATATCAAAAAATGTAGTACCCTATTTTCATCGGTTCAGCCGTTTTTGATTCTTTACCGAACAGACAAGCAAACTAAGAAACGTCCAAACAAACAAACGTAGCGCAAGAATTTAATTTTTATACCCTCCTCCATAGGATGGGGGTATACTAATTTCGTCATTCTGTTTGTAACTCATCGAAATGTTCGTCTAAGACCCCATAATATATGCGTTATGGGGTCTTAGACGAATATTTTGATGAGTTACAAACAGAATGACGAAATTAGTATACCCCCATCCTAAGGTGGAGGGTATAAAAATTAAATTCTTGCGCTTCTTGATCGTCATGCCATTTTAAGTCGACCTAGCACGCACGCTAACTTTCGAAGGAGTAAAGCTAGCCGCTTGAAATTTTGCACAAATACTTCTCGTTAGTGTAGGGCAGTTGGAATTGTAAATGGGCTATATGGGTCCATTTTTTGATATAGCTGCCATATAAACCGATCTTGGAACATAACATAGAGTGCGAAATTCTTATCCGATTGGAATGAAATTTTGCACGACGTGTTTTGTTATGATATCCAACAACTGTGCCAAGTGTGGTTCAAATCGGTCCATAACCTGATATAGCTGCCATATAAACCGATCTTGGGTCTTGACTTCTTGAGTCTCTAGAGTGCGCAATTCTTATTCGATTGAAATGAAATTTTGCACGACGTGTTTTGTTATGATATCCAATAATTGTGCCAAGTATGGTTCAAATCGGTCCATAACCTGATATAGCTCTCATATAAACCGATCATGGGTCTTGATTTCTTGAGCCACTAGAGTGAGCAGTTATTATCCGATTTGACTAAAATTGTGCACGTTATGTTTCGTTATGACTTCTAACAACTGTGCTAAGTATGGTTCAAATCGACCCATAACCTGATATTGCTGTTATATAAACCGATCTGGGGTCATGATTTCTTGAGCCTCTGGAGGGCGCAATTTCTTATTTTTTTCTTTTTAAACGCAAATGATTTCACTTTAAAGATAGAAATTGCATACACCGAAGTACTTTTTCACAACATGACTTTAATTACAACAAATTGCAACCCACCCACATTTCTATTCCTTCCATTTTAATGCATGACTAGACGTCCATTAGCCAAACAGTGCCTGTTCTCTTAGTATGACATTTTTGGTCGTGCAAAGTCTTATGCCAAGATTTTGGGTGTATTTTTTTCCAATTTTCTTAAGAAACAACTTAACTACTGACATTTTCACCGTTATGTTATGTTTAGTGATTTTCTTTTGCCAACGCTATGGGCAATTGAGCCGCAAGTATTAATTAGCCTGCCTATCGACCAAGCAAAAATTATTTGAATTTCTCTTTTATCATGACTGCCCTTTTGTATGCGTTTGGCATATAAAATGTGTCAAGTCATTAACGTCAAATGATTACAGTTTTGTTCGTAAAAATAATGCAGAAGCAGAGAGGCACAAGTGGCAGTCACTATCCCAAGTTTTGTGGGGCTTTACCCACAGCACATTGTGGGAATGGTTTTAAAAATACGTTCCAAATGGCATGAATTTTAGTTTCAAATTAAAATTTGATGATGTAGCACAAAATTTTTTTTTTCTAAAGTTTGAAGTAATGGTATGTTTTAATTATTTTAATGCTGAGGGAATTGCGGATAAAAACTAATGAAAATGAAGTAAAGACACATTAGGGTTGAGCTTTGTATAACCAACTTTTTGCCTATAATGTAGTGTTTTTCATCATTTATAATAGGTGGTATACCCACCTATAATGTTCAACCCAGTCGAAATTAATGCGTTTTTACTTCATTTTCATGGGAAAATAATATGGAGGAGTCTAAAAAAGCTCAATGGTCTACAGTTCCTCCAAATTGGTTAGGTAAGGTTAAGCCTTTTGTGGACTGAAGAACTTTAGTTGGTCCGTATGGCATCTAAATCCATATATAATCCGATCTATCTGTATATCAGAACATTCGTCTGTCTGTCTGTCCGTCTTCCGTTCGTCTGTGTATTCATCCGATTTTCTTATTGAATCCTTAAACGCCTCACATTTCAACTTATTTGGCTGAAAATTTTTAAGTTTCAACGAAAATGTGCAGTCAATTTCCCCAAATATACCGGTCCTAAACTGGAAAATTAGTTACCTATCACAGGACATATCCTGCAGGGAATGAAAAGTTTCAATTGTCATAACATATGATTCTTAATTATTTTTTAAAAGGTCGCTTAATTATTGTTAAGAAGTAAAAGTGTGCAAAGTTCGGCCAGGCCGAATCTTGAGAACACACCACACTGGATACTGCCAAACATTTATGCAAAATAAATTCGGCCAGGCCGAATCTTGAGAACACACCACAATGGATACTGCAAAACATTTATGCAAAACAAATTTAGTTGAAGGTTAGTTGAAGGGCATAATTTTTTTCTACATACCACCCTTCTGTCAAACCAGCATAAATTAAAGCTTCTAGAAACCGAACAAGGATAATCGGGCTATCGGTTTATATGGGAGCTATATCAGGTTATAGACCGATTTGAACCGTACTCGAGACAGTTGTTGGAAGTCATAACAGAACATTATCTGAAAAATTTGAGTCAAATCGGACAAAAATTGCGGTTTCCATGGGCTTAAGAAGTCAAATCGGGAGATCGGTTTATATGGGAGCTATACCAGGTTATAGACCGATTTGGACCCTACTCGACACAGTTGTTAGAAATTATTAAAGAAAGCCGCATGCACGATTTCATCCAAATCGGAAAAAATTTGCGGCTTCCAAGGACTTAAGAAGACAAATCGGAGGTTCAGTTTTATATGGGGATCTCGGTTTATGTATCTAAATCTGAACCGATACATCCCATATGGAATCTCCAATAACCTACATCAGTATGGAGTACCTGTGCAAAATTTTAAGGGGCTAGCTTTACGCGTTCGGTCTCTATCATGATTTCGACAGACGAACGGACATGGCTAGTTCGACTCAGAAGATCGAGACGATCAAGAATATATAATACTTTACCAGCCAAACCGGGCCCCCCGCTGCTCCTTCTTAACTCTATAATATCTTTTTAGGGTGGCGATACTTCGCCCTGAATGCAGATATCGAATTCGTGCCATTGTAGCCTATGACGCTGAACGCGTTCGAATCCTGGCGATAACAGTACCTGTGCAAAATTTCAATCGGCTAGCTTTACGCGTTCGGTCTCTATCGTGATTTCGACAGACGAACGGAAATGGCAAGTTCGATTCTGAAAGCCGAAACGATCAAGAATATAATACTTTACTAGCCGAACCGGGCCACCCCGCTACTTCTTCTTCAACTCTCTAATATCTTTTTAGGGTGGGGTTACTTCGCCCTGAATGCAGATATCGAATTCGTGCCATTGTAGCCTATGACGCTAAACGCGTTCGAATCCTGGCGAGAACATCGGAGAAAACGGTGTTTATCCCCTCCTATGCATGGTCATTTAAAAAAATTTCCCCAAAGAGGTGTCGTTCTGCGGGACGCCGTTCGGACTTGGCTATAAAAAAAAGGTCCCTTATCATTGAGTTTAAACTTGATATGTAAGAATTTGCCCCTTCTCGGTTCCTGGTGGTAATGTTCTTCTTTAGGGTAATGTTCTCATTTGGGGAGGGATGGTATCTCATTTGGGGAGGGATGGTATCGACTCAAATATGGATATCAAATTCGTGCTGCACTTTCAAATCCCTTTAATTTGAGCCCCATATTGCCATGCCCGATAAATATGAACCATTTGGAGAATGTTTTGGGGCTGGGGCGCCCAACGGCACATTGCACTGAAAATAGATATCGAATTCATTCTTTATTTCCAACGGAAATAAAGTTCATTTTAGGGGGTGCTTTTGGGCATACCCCAAAATACTTGGCTCCAAAATTGGATATCAAATTCTTTTTCTACTCCCAAATACCTTTCATTTGAGTCCCATGTTGTCAAAATGGGTCAAATAACCCATTTGAGGTATCTTTAGGAGGAAAAACGCCATCTAGACTTGAACGCAAATTTTTATGTAAAATTCGCAATCTACTACAAAATACCTTTCATTTGAGTCCCATATTGCCATGGTAGGCTAATATTGCCATTTTGGGGGTATTTGGGGGTGGGCGACCTTCCATTACTTGGACCTAATGTTTTATGCCATATTTGTAACTACTGCCTAATACTTTCCATTTGAGTCCCATATTGACATGCACTTTGAATATACTTCGATCTTATTATGTATGCCAGATTCGAAATCTACTCCCGAATACCTTTCATTTGAGCCCCATATTGAAATGAACATCCAATATGTCTGTTTGGGGGAGTTTTGGGGTAGGGGCGGCCGGCCCGATGGGTACTTACACTCAAATTTTAATACCATATTCGTATTATTCTCTCCGATACCTTTCATTTGATACCTATATTGTCTCTATCGGTAAAATTTTTGATTTTGGGTCCGTCCCTCTTCCGATATCGAAAAATTATATAGCCTATGTTTCCCTCCAGACCAACCTACACAATATGAGAAAACTTCGAGACCTACACAATATGAGAAAACTTCTGCCGTTTTTCAGTCTATACGGAACAAACAAACCGAGTCCCATATATCTGTGATTGGCTAAAGTGCCCATTTTGGGCGTTTTTGTGGGGGTGGGGTGATCCCCTATACTTCGACATGAATTTGTATGCCAGATTCGTTATATACTCCCGCATAATTTTCATTTGATACCCATATTGTTTTAAACGGTCCACTTGTGATTTTGGGTGATATTTTTGGGGTAACGGGGAGGGCCCTCCCCCTTCCGATATCAATAAATTATATCGCCTATTCTTATTTCCTGAAAATATTCGTGATCTACTCCCGAATACCTTTCATTTGAGTCCCATATTGTCATGATCGTCAAATAAACCTATTTTAAGGGGTTTCGGGGCTGAGGTGGGCCCCCAGGTACTTGGACTCAATTTTTATTATGAAATTCGTACTCTACTCTTATGTACCTTTCATTTGAATCCCATATTGTCCCGATCGGTCCACTTATATTTTTGTGTAGTACTTTTGGGGTAAGGTAAATTTTTGATTTTGGGTCCGCCCCCCTCCCGATATCAAAAAATTATATAATCAATGTTTCATTCCATACCAATCTACACATACTGTGAAAATTACAAACACAAATTGAATTTTATATATAAGATGGGGTCTTAGACGTATATTTCGAGGTGTTAGACTAGTATACCCCATCCTATGGCAAATTTGCAAATTTTGCCAATGAACATTCCACTAAGGAACAGGGGCAAACTTCTCACGTATCAATGAGTGCAGTCCGATTCAAGTTTAAGCTCAATGATAAGGGGCCTCCTTTTTATAGCCGAATCCGAACGGCGTGCCGCAGTGCGACACCTCACAAATGTTGTCAGCATTAGGTGGGAAAAACCGCCGCTGAAAATTGTTTCTGATGGTCTCGCCAGGATTCGAACCCACGCGTTCAGCGTCATAGGCGGACATGCTAACCTCTGCGCTACGGTGGCCTCCTATGGTGGTGGGTATAAAAATTGCTTATCCATTTGCTAACTAATGTTATCTTCCTTAAAAATACGTCCAAAGTATACTGATTTCTTTGGAACTGTCCCAGGACCTATCCTACGGTGTTAGAATGACGACCTCGAGTGACAAACCCTTATAAAAGTGGTAGGTTTTTTTCATGTAAGGGGACGAGCACTGGGATCGGTCTCTATCACCAGAGGTCCTATCCAATGTCAGGTTTGGGACCTGTCCCATTTCCCATAGGGGTACCTTCTCACTCGTGTCAATGAGTCACATCAAATTTGAAACCTATCCGATTTCCCCTAGGGGTACCTTCTCACTCGTGTCAATGAGTCACATCAAATTTGGAGCCTATCCTATTTCCCCTAGGGGTACCTTCTCACTCGTGTCAATGAGTCACATCAAATTCCACCTTGACTTGTCTATAATAGAAATAACGCCCATACTTTGCCGTTTTGTTCAAATTTTAATTTCCTCGGAAAATGTTTTTTGCTACAATCAACCACTATGTTCATTGGGTTATTCCCATAGTCACTCTCACCCATACACACTTATACAATGACATGTAACGTTTTTGCACTACGTTCATTTACAAGCAAAAGCGTTAATGGGTTTATGTGTGGTCCCATCGTTTAGGCGTGTATGTGAATACAAATGTAGCAAGGCAAATATAAATGTGTGTGTGAGTGTGTAATTGTGTATAGAACACACAGCACATCAAATCCTACCATCCAGCCAAGCGAGACCAACGACAACATGGGTGGTCATGTTGTTCCTCTTGGTTTTCATTTTTTTTTTTTTTTGCTTTGGCGCCATGCGGTTTAATATATTTTTTGCTTCCGTTTCATTTCGTTTGTGTTTCGATATTGTCGTGTGCAATGGTGTGTGTGTGTGTCAACATTTTCTCATTCATGTTTGCATTTGTATTGCTGCGGTTTTTCATAACCAAAAAAAAAATCGACGAATCTCTATTCTCAAAATACAAATATCGGCAAATTGCCTTGTGGCTTGGGATGGTGGTAGGAATGTTCAACGAAATCTCGTCTGTGCCTTAAGATACTCCTCGCTTAGTGTTTCTTACATCGATATGGGGGTTTTTGTTGCTATTGCTGAAAATACACAACAAATAGGGGAAATATAAAATGCACATTCCTTGTGAAGGACTAAATGGCGTCTGTGACCTTAGCTGTTGATGTTTATTCATACAATGTTTGTATGAAGTTACAAAACAAAAAAATAAAAATGTGAATATTTTCAAAAAATTCTGTTACCAAAGAGAACGGAAGCGTAATGGC
Source organism: Stomoxys calcitrans (assembly GCF_963082655.1). Lineage (NCBI taxonomy): Eukaryota > Metazoa > Arthropoda > Insecta > Diptera > Muscidae > Stomoxys > Stomoxys calcitrans. Next base: position 173,870,022 of record NC_081555.1, on the reverse strand, counting down.
AGTACTCCTGCTGTTGCTACTGGTAGGGTCTAGAGTTACCAGAAACAAATATAGGGGAAAAATTAACAAACAAGAAATATTTTTATACCCACCATCGAAGGATGGGGGTATATTCATTTCGTCTTTCCGTTTGCAACACATCGAAATATTCATTTCCGACCCTATAAAGTACATATATTCTTGATCAGCGTAGCAATCTAAGACCATCTAGCCATGTCCGTCCGTCTGTCTGTCTGTTGAAATCACGCTACAGTCTTTAAAAATAGAGATATTGAGCTGAAATTTTGCATAGATTCCTTTTTTGTCCATAAGCAGGTTAAGTTCGAAGATGGGCTATATCGGACTATATCTTCACATAGCCCTCATATAGACCTATCCGCCGATTAAGAGTCTTTAGGGTTAGGTTCTGTGACATACTTTGTCAATTTGGTCAGATCGGTCCAGATTTGGATATAGCTGTCATATATACCGATCTCTCGATTTAAGGATTTGGGCCCATAAAAGGCACATTTATTGTCCGATTTCATCGACATTTGGGACAGTGAATAAGGTTAAGCTCCTAAACATACTTCTGCAATATGGCACAGGTCGGTCCAGATTTGGATATAGTTGCCATATAGACCAATCTCTCGGTTTATGGTTTTGGGGCCATAAAAGGCGCATTTATTGTCCGATTTCGCCGAAATTTGGGACAGTGGGTTAGGTTAAGCCCTTAAACATACTTCTGCAATATGGCACAGGTCGGTCCAGATTTGGATATAGCTGCCATATAGACCGATCTCTCGGTTTAAGGCTTTGGGCCCATAAAAGGCGCACTTACTGTCCGATGTCGCCGAAATTTGGGACAATGAGTTAAGTTAAGCCCCCTGATATACATCTGCAATGTGGCACAAATCGGTCCAGATTTGGATATATCGGCGATATAGACCGATCTCTCGGTTTAAGGTTTTGGGGCCATAAAATGCGCTTTTATTGTCCGATTTCGCCGAAATTTGGGACAGTGGGTTAGGTGAAGCCCCTAAACATTCTTCTCCAATATGGCACAGATCGGTTTAGATTTCAATATAGCTGCCATATAGACCGATCTCTCGATTTAAGGTTTTGGGTCCTTAAAATGCGTATTTATTGTCCGATTTCGCCGAAATTTAGGACAGTGCTTTGTGTTAGGCTCTTCGACATTTTTCTGCAACTTGGCCCAAATCGGTCCAGATTTGGATACAGCTGTCATGTAGACTGATATCTCGATTTAAAGTCTTGGCCCCATAAAAGGCCCATTTATGATCCGATTTCACTGAAATTTGACACAACGACTTAATTTAGGCTTCTCGACATCCGAGTCGTATACGGTTCCGATCGGTTTATATTTAGATATAGCTGCTGTATTTATTATTATTTGGTCCAAATCGGAACACATTTCGATATAACTGCTATGGAACATAAGGTATGCAATTTTCACCGGATTTTGATGAAAGGTGGTTTACATATATACCCGAGGTGGTTGGTTATCCAAAGTTCGGCCCGGCCGAATCCAATTTCGCTTTAATTTGACGCAATGTTTTGCGTCCTCGACATTGGTATTGAGTATGATCAAGATTGGGCCATGCTTGGATATAGCTGCCATTTAGACTGATTTTCCGATTTAGGGTCTTTGTTAGGCTTTCTGACATTTTCAGATCGGCCCATAGTTGGATATAGATGCCATATGTACCGATCTCCCGATTTGAGTCCTTGGAACCATAAAAGCAGTGTTCATATCTCGATTTAGCTGAAATGTGACACAGTGAGCTGTGCTAGGCTCAACGACATCCGCCTTCAATATGGCCCCCATCGGTCTATAATTGGATATAGCTGCCATATAGAGCGATCTACCGTTTTAATGTCTTGGGACCATAAAAGATGCACTTATTATAAATTTTTTTAAAAAATGTTCTCTGAATTGATTTTTGGAGGTTGTTTTGTAAAAAAAAACACAGTTTCCACCAAATAATTTCTTCACCAAATTAAAGATTTAATTGTCCTGAAATTTCATTAAATTGGCAGCCCTATCCTTATAACATCTACTGCATTTGTTTGTGCCGTGTTAATCACAACGTTCGTGTTCACTTTACTCTGGGCGCGCAAAAAAACATTTCCAAAGTGTTTTCGAAGGTTATTTTAAATCATAGGGTTTTCAAGAACAAACAGCCTGCGAAAAAAAATAACAGTTATGAACTTTGGCCTGTGCCATAGGACAATGAGTGTGAGGGTGTTCGATGACTTTCAAAGGTATGTGGTCATAGTTACTGGGAAAAATTGCCTATTCACGTGCCCCCCCTTTCTAACCTCTCGAAATCTTTGCCCAGACAAAATCCAATAGGCGATGGTGAATCTGTTTTTAGGCCAAGTCCTTGACATAATTAGGAAGTGTGTGTATTTGCTGTTGTACTTCATTTAGATTGCTGTTCGATGGCCTGTTTGTTGGCTCTAGGGCTGTTGGTGGCTTTGGTGTTTCATGATATTTACCTTCAAACAACACTCTGGTATTTGTTTAAGAACTACAAAAAGCTATTAAAGTATTAATTTTTTATAATATGGATAATAGCAGTTATGACTCATGGCTGTGATGAAATGCTTACAAAGGCGAAGGTATTTGCCTCCTCTTAGCCCAAACAAAAGCACCGGAAGTGTTTAGTCAAAATATTATAAATCATTGTTTCTGTGGGTATGGGTGAAGTTTAGTGCGGTTTGTGTAGCGTAGAAATCTTTGGTACGAACCTTTGATGGAAGGGCCAAATTATGTTATTTAGCAGTGGAAGCCAGGAATAAATGACAGGGACTTAAGAGAAACTTACTTTCGTTAACTAAATATATTCTGGGTTATTTATAAGACTTAAAAAGATCTTAAAAATCTTATAAAATCTAATAAAATGTAGCAAGTAGAAGCGTGCTAAGTTCGGCCTGGCCGAATCTTATATACCCTCCACCATGGTTCGCATTTGTCGAGTTCTTATCCCGGCATCTCTTCTTAGGCAAAAAAAAAAAAAAGGATTAAAGAAAAGATTTGCTCTGCTATTAGAGCGATATCAAGATATGGTCCGGTTCGGAAAATATCAGCCAATTCGGATAAGAATTGCCCCCTTTGGGGTCTCAAGAAGTAAAATAGAGAGATCGGTTTATATGGGAGCTGTATCTGGCTTTAGACCGATTCAGACTATAATAAACATGTATGTTGATGGTCATGAGAGGATCCGTGGTACAAAATTTCAGGCAAATCGGATAATAATTGCGACCTCTAGAGGCTCAAGAAATCAAGATTCAAGATCGGTTTATATGGCAGCTATATCAGGTTATTAACCGATTTGAACCTAATTTAGCACAGTTGTTGGAAGTCATAGTGAAACACGTCGTGCGAAATTTCGTCCAAATCGGATAGGAATTGCGCCCTCTAGTGGCTCAAGAAGTCAAGATTCAAGATCGGTTTATATGGCAGCTATATCAGATTATAGACCGATTTGAACTATACTTGGCACAGTTGTTGGATATCATAACAAAACAAGTCGTGCGAAATTTCATTCCAATCGGTTAAGAATTGCGCCCTCTAGAGGCGCAAGAAGTCATGTTCCAAGAACGGTTTATATGGCAGCTATATGAAAACATGGACCGATATGGCCCATTAACAATTCCAACCGACCTTCACTGATAAGAAGTATTTGTGCAAAATTTCAAGCGGCTAGCTTTACCCCTTCGAAAGTTAGCGTGCTTTCGACAGGCAGACGGACGGACATGGCTAGATCGACATAAAATGTCACAACGATCAAGAATATAAATACTTTATGGGGTCTCAGACGAATAATTCGAGTAGTTACAAACAGAATGACGAAATTAGTATCCTATGGTGAAGGGTATAAAAATAATTTGGATGGAAAGTCCTTGAAGCGTCAATACTATTTATTTAAATAAAAATTATTGCAATTATTTCCGTTATACATTCTGTGTCTTCATTCATTTAAAAGTCAGTAATTATAATTATTTTTAAATCCATATAATTTCATGAGATATACGTCAACAAAGTTTTGCTCTGCATGTTAAATAAAAAAAGTGGTTCAAGGTATTTCAAACTGATTGAAAAGGAAAAGAAGTGTCTGAATGACCTAGTCTTTAATGGAGCAACAATAAAAATATAACTCTCATACACACAACAAAGATTCCTTGGGGCATTATTACTCGTTGTGCTATAATTTTATTGACCATTGGAGCCTACTTTAACTGCTAATGTATATAAGGCCATAAATAAATCGTTTGACGTATTACTACACTTCGTAGATAAGACATTGTAAGTCATTGATGAGTTGGTAGCTCCCGAAAAACCAAAACCCGCAACACTTCATAAGCGATAGAGGGAAGAGTGAAAGAAAAAAATCTTGCTCTCAATGATTGATATTGTCTCGCGTGTATGTAAGGCAATGCCAACAGATTTCTTTGCACTCTTTTTTTTTGCTACTAACCGTTATTCATTCTGCTTTAAGCAACCCACCCCCTACCCATATCCTCTTTCACGCTCTTTGAAGACCCACAAAAGGCAACAACATTTTTTCGATTTGTTGGTTATGCATAAATAAACGAAAGCTTGTCATCGTTGTTGCTGTTGCCGTTGTTGTTGTGGTTGTTATCGTACTCATTGTTACAAGTTTGACCTCGTGCACTTGACTATGGCATATTCTCAAACAAATGCAAAAAACCAACGAAACCAAAAAGAAATCGACTGCGACAACAACTACAAAGGCAATAAAATAGGAAAACACACAACACCACTGGCAAAAGAAATCCCTCCCAATGAACGGAACAATTTAACAGATTCACTACACGCAAGGCAAGCGCAACAACATAGCTTAGGCCTCATCCTCACACATACAACATTTCCTTACTTGGATGAACAACAACACCCACCGAAGAACAAACGAATGCAGACAAAAGCCTTAGCTTGCTCTGCAATGCTGAGAGCCCGTTCATAATATCACAATAATACACACCGAAGATGGCCACACGAAACAACAACAACAATCAACAAGCCAATGAGAGCTTCGTGTTTCCCATACGTATGAGAACACACAACATCGTGGTTGCACAAGTGAGTAAAACCGAGCATAGAGAGCAGTTGTAGCAAATAGCACATGTAGAGTATATGACAGATCCCTCCAAACATTTTCTATCGTGCGAGTCACTAAATCTGCACTCAAGGAAGTTGAAAACAATCTCAGGCGATATCATTTTTTACTCTAATTAGTGTCTCGGTACGGGAGAAAACGTGCCACTTGGCGATATATACCCATGAGTGACTAAATAGGGACTAAAAAAAGTGTAAAATTCGATTATCAACGTCATTTATAAAAATAAATTTTTATTTGCCAAATGTTTTTTTTACCTTTTAGAGTGAGGCTAATTTTTATTTCTCTTTCTAATTTATTTCTTTTCCAAATCAAGATTATTAGTCGAAGATTTTATTTGCAATGATTTTCCCTGACTGGGATTTGAACAGCCAACCTTACGATTGTGAGGCGTATGCTATCCCTCTGTGCTACCGACCTTTCTTCATTACAGAAGGCTAAGTTAACATATATTCTATTGTTTGGGGTTTTTTGAGTTAGCGTTCAAAACAACAACAAAAAATCTATTTTTAAATTTGTTGCAATAACAGTTGATTATGAGAAACTAATTAGCGAAACATGAATGATAGAATTCCGACAGTAATGTATTTTGTTGTTGTAAATCTTGAGATCTCTACAAACTATCATACAAAAGGACCTAAAAAGTGACTATTCTGGGAGGGAGTGAGAAAGTCACTTCCAAATGTTTGGAGGGATAAATACAAATGGAAACAGAAACACAAACCAAAGTCCCCCACACCGCCAAACCTAAGTGGTTGATATTTATGAGTATGTGTAGATTTTTGTGAGTCTATTAGCTGTGCTATTTCCATGGCTTTTGCGATTACGAAATCTATGATGAAGGCAGGAGATGCCCCAGTGAAGACAAATAGAGGGGTCAGTAAAATAGAAGAGAATAACAATTTAACAGAACGAGAGAGTAAAATAACGAGATGGAAATGTGTGAGCACGCATATAGTATGTAAGAATAAAACTGTCGGAAAGAACAACTAGGAAGTCTGAAATATTTGATTTTAGTTATAGAGGGTGAAATTCTTTGACTCGCGAAGTTATAGCACCAACAAATAGAATAAAATAAGATAAAATAAATTAAAATAAAATAAAATAAAATAAATTAAAATAAAATAAAATAAAATAAAATAAAATAAATAAAATAAAATAAAATAAAATAAAATAAAATTAAATAAAATAAAATAAAATAAAATAAAATAAAATAAAATAAAATAAAATAAAATAAAATAAAATAAAATAAAATAAAATAAAATAAAATAAAATAAAATAAAATAAAATAAAATAAAATAAAATAAAATAAAATAAAATAAAATAAAATAAAATAAAATAAAATAAAATAAAATAAAATAAAATAAAATAAAATAAAATAAAATAAAATAAAATAAAATAAAATAAAATAAAATAAAATAAAATAAAATAAAATAAAATAAAATAAAATAAAATAAAATAAAATATAAAAAAATAAAATAAAATATAAAAAAATAAAATAAAATAAAATAAAATAAAATAAAATAAAATAAAATAAAATAAAATAAAATAAAATAAAATAAAATAAAATAAAACAAAACAAAACAAAATAAAATAAAATAAAATAAAATAAAATAAAATAAAATAAAATAAAATAAAATAAAATAAAATAAAATAAAATAAAATAAAATAAAATAAAATAAAATAAAATAAAATAAAATAAAATAAAATAAAATAAAATAAAATAAAATAAAATAAAATAAAATAAAATAAAATAAAATAAAATAAAATAAAATAAAATAAAATAAAATAAAATAAAATAAAATAAAATAAAATAAAATAAAATAAAATAAAATAAAATAAAATAAAATAAAATAAAATAAAATAAAATAAAATAAAATAAAATAAAATAAAATAAAATAAAATAAAATAAAATAAAATAAAATAAAATAAAATAAAATAAAATAAAATAAAATAAAATAAAATAAAATAAAATAAAATAAAATAAAATAAAATAAAATAAAATAAAATAAAATAAAATAAAATAAAATAAAATAAAATAAAATAAAATAAAATAAAATAAAATAAAATAAAATAAAATAAAATAAAATAAAATAAAATAAAATAAAATAAAATAAAATAAAATAAAATAAAATAAAATAAAATAAAATAAAATAAAATAAAATAAAATAAAATAAAATAAAATAAAATGAAATATAATAAAACAAAATAAAATAAAACAAAATAAAATAAAATATAATAAAACAAAATAAAATAAAACAAAATAAAATAAAATAAAATAAAATAAAATAAAATAAAATAAAATAAAATAAAATAAAATAAAATAAAATAAAACAAAATAAAATAAAATAAAATAAAATAAAATAAAATAAAATAAAATAAAATAAAATAAAATAAAATAAAATAAAATAAAATAAAATAAAATAAAATAAAATAAAATAAAATAAAATAAAATAAAATAAAATAAAATAAAATAAAATAAAATAAAATAAAATAAAATAAAATAAAATAAAATAAAATAAAATAAAATAAAATAAAATAAAATAAAAAAAAAAAAATAGTGTTGGCCATTGTCAAACTGCAAAACATTTAGCGGAAAGAGAGTTTTATTCATCCATAAGCTAGCGAATTCGCTAGACTTGTAAATAAAACAACCCTATTGTCGTATTTGTACTAGGTTGTACACCTCTTTGCGCTTACCTTATTTTCAACCACAATTACTACACCTACCTAATTTCTATGTCATTGATTACTGATTACTCGAAGTTTGACTGAGAGCAATGACGAGAGTGAGAGAGGTTTGACAAACCAACTTTCAAAGTATGAGTTGTCTGAAATATGCCTGCTATGGTATGAAATGAGCTTATCTGAGGTTACGGCGACACATGCTTTACGAATCTAAGGACACACTAAAACCAAATGTCAAAGAATATACAACACGTTTATTGAAGAAAACTTAACATGGTTGTCGACAATGATGTTGCTTCAAACACACATTCGTTTGCACACATGTTCCAAGTGAATGAATCAGACAATAAGCTAAAGTATAATAACCAAAGGAGAAACTATAAACGTGAACATATGAACACAAGACTGTGCTTGGGGCACACTTTTTCTTCCCACTTTTGGGGAAAAAAATTGCCTAAAAGAGCTGAACATGGTGTGGTGTGAGTGTGCGTTTTAGTATTTGACTCGTATTATTTGCAACATTATTATCCTGAAACTCCGACGACAACTACGACAAACAACTAGCATAACAAAACGCCCCGCCACATCCTTTTTTATCTTGGGGTTTTTTTTTTGTTGTTGTTGTTAGTTCACATGGCGTGTGGTGTTTAACAATCCGCTCAAAAGTCTACGCTCATACTCCAAAGGCTAAAGACATTATAGAAGAGTCTAAACGTAATGTGAGTCTTGTTATGTGTGTGTGTAAAAGAGTGTGTGAATGTGTCACACTGTTTGATTTTTGGCTGTGTATGGGTTTGCGTGTGTGTCCGTGCCAAAGTCACAACACGAGACTTTTACCCGACTCTTCCTCTGCACACACCAACGACAACAGCGGAAACAAACGGAAATAAACACACATACACACACACTAGTAAACTTCATGCACAACTACTCACCAAGACCCACACTCGCATTTGTACTCGCACACACACACACATGCATATACAGCCAGCCAACAACAGTCTGAAACTGTAGGACTTTTTTCCATTCTGCAGATTGTTGGTTATTTCGAGTTAAGTAAAGTTAGCAAATTTTATTTGTTGTTTGCCAAACGAAGAGAAGTAGTGAATAATTTAAGCGGAACCCAAAAAACCAGAACGACGTGCCCCAACTGAAGCAAACTAACGAAAATGTAATGTAATCGAAATCGGAACTTAAGGCAAGGCATTGTAACAAAAAAATCCAAAAAACAAAGAATATTAACAAAAATATTATATACGAAAAAAGCCCTCAGAAAAAAAAAAATAAATAAATAAAGCAGAGCATATGAAAACGAAACTCTGGGCTTAAATCAGAGTACATACCTCAAGTGATGAAATCATTCTCTAAAAATAAATCACAACCGAAATGGAGATTAACGAAAAAACCCCTGGAAAAAAATTAGTTTGTGAATGAAGAAAAAAACGAAAAATAAATCTCATAACCTAAAATGTGTAATGAAAAATAAAACTAAACTTACCTAAAAGTATGCTAAATTTTTTTTATTGCGATATCCCATTGCCTGAAAATATGGCTCGGTTAACGTTGGCAAATTTGAAATGCAATTTAAATGTTTAAAATGCACAAACCGTTGCATGTGCCAGGCTATTCCAACACAGCTGATGTTCAAATAGTGCGCAAGATAATTCAAGTCCAACGTTTTACATTTCAATAGTTGTTTTTGGGCTCATACTGCTGCGCTGCTGCTGCTGCCGCTGCTTCTAGCAATTTTGCTGATAATCTCATCTCAGTTTTTTGGCCATCACCAAACATTGCAGTATTGCAAGAGGATATGCTGTTGTTAAACCCCCTTCGGGTAGTGAAGTGAAAAGTGAAGTTTTATCTTCTCAGAGCAGAGAAAAAGGAGTAAAGATAAATCTAAACATCACAACAATTGCAATAACAACAAACATATAATAAAACAAAATGAAATGAAATCAAGCAAGACCATGTGACAACGCCTAAAAGTATACTAAATAAACAAAACAAAAATTCAAACTAAGAAAAAACGAAAATAAACCAAATAAACAAAGAAAAATAAATTCAACAAAAACATAAGAAAAAAAAATTTTATGTAATTAAAAAAAAAAAATAATAAATTTCCCTTCTGCTTAGTGGCTTAGTTTAGTTTTAAGTGTTTTTTTTTTTTTTTTTTTGAAAACTCATAGCGCAGCGCGCGCCTCCTAGACTCCAAAGGTTTTTAACCCTTTTCCTTGTAATACCTAATAACACCAGCAATCAAAGAGCAAAAGCAGTTATTTTCGTGTTTCGTAACTGTTGCTTTCCATTAAGCTAATGGCAATTTAAAACCAAAATTCTCCAAAAAATCCGCTGTGATATAAAGTGGCTTAAAATATATAGGAAAAAAAATTAAATAAAAATAATAAGTAGCTCAATTTTTGCTAAGAAATTTTAAAAACAAAAATACTACATAATCAAGTGCTATTGCTGATATTGAATTAGTGACAAATGTAGATCGTTAAGTAGGAAATGGTTTCGTCCAAAAGAACATTTTCCTAAGAGGTATTATTTTTTATATTTTTTTGTAAAAAGTAAGTTTTCCAAAAAGAAGAGAGATAATGAAAAAAAACCCAAAATGTTTTACTATTTTATGTAATTGGAAAATACACTCGTTTTGAAATAAATTGAAAAATATCTAAAGTGCTGAACTCGGAAGAAAAAGAGTTTTATAAGAGAATTTAATAATTATAAAAAAAAAATTGCGCCCTCTAGTGGGTCAACAAGTCAAGATCCAAGATCCGTTTATATGACAGCTATATCAGGTTATGAACCGATTTGAACCATACCATTTAAAACGATGTTGGATCTTGACTTCTTGAGCCTCTAGAGTGCGCAATTCTTGTCCGAATGGAATGAAATTTTGCACGACGTGTTCTGTTATGATATCCAACAACTGTGCCTAGTATGATTCAAATCGGTTCATAATCTGGTATAGCTGTCATATAAACCGATCTTGGATCTTGGAACATGGCAAACTTCTCACTTATCAATTAGTGCAGTCCAATTCTAGTTTTAAGCTCAATAATAAAGGACCTCCTTTTCTTCTTATCCGATTTGGCAGAAATTTTGCATCAAGTGTTTTGTTTTGACTTTCAACTATTGTACGAAGTATGGTCTAAATAGGTTCATAATATATATGGGAGCTATATCTATATCTGAACCGATTTAGATGAAACACACATATTGGAACGTAACAAGAATCACTTCGTACCATATTTAGAAGAGATCTCACCAAAATTATGGCTGCTAAGGCTTTAAAAGGGCATATCGGATTAAAGATATGTATGGGAGCTATATCTAAATCTGGACCGATTTTAATACAATTTTGCAAACATTTTGGGTCGTTAAAAAAAAAACACTTCGTGCCAAATTTTGTAAGGATCGGACAAACAGTGTGGCTTCTACAGCTTTAAAAGTTATATATGGTAGCTATATCTAAATTTGAACCGATTTTTTTTTTAAATCAATAGCATTTGTCCTTGGATCAAAAAATACACTTATGCAAAATTTTGTGAAAATCGGACAACAAATGCGACCTGTACCTTGTTTACAAGGAAACATGGACAGACAGACGGACATAGCTAAGTCGAATCAGGTAGTGGTTCTTAGCCGATCCGCATGCTAATCGATGGGTCTAGCTCTTCTTCTTCTTAGCGTTGCAAACAAATGCCCAAATCTATAATACCCTATACCACAGTGGTGGTATAGGATATAACAAATACAAATAAACACTCTTCTTTTTGGAAAATCACGCTATTTTTGTCAACTTTTCGTTTTGCTCTAATGTTGTCTGCTCTTATAGAATTCGCAACAAACAGTTGACTTTGTAAAAATAAAATTAGAAAAGACACAACTTTTTTAAAAATTTGTAATAAAGATTTGTGGATGAAAGTAAAAAATAGACCAACACATCTCGCCCGAAAATAACTTCCTCGACGGGCTTTGAAATATACATTTGATGGAGAATTTGTATTAAACAATAGAAAGAACATAAATTGTGCTGCAGCAAAACCCACTGTACTGGATATGATATTAAATAACTGGAATTTGGATTAGAAACAACACTGAAATCATTAAAAATGCCATTTAGCAAAGTAACCATTCATTAGCATTTGAAAAGAAATATTAAAAATTTGCCTACTGATAAAATAAAGTAAAACAAATCGTAATTGTGATATAGAATACACTTAACATAACCAAAAAAATTTGTAAAACTTAAGTATCGAAACCGGAAACCCAAAAACAAGCCGCAACAAATAAGTTATCACCGATCCATTTTTTGAATATAACCAACAAAAGTCCCGAAGCTTTGAAGTGTGAAGAAATTCATAAAAGCTCTAAGCTAAGAAAATACCTTCCATCTATCAAATGATAAGCTTATGAAATATTACAAAATATCAGCATAAGTGGAAAGCTTAAAGCCTAAAAATTGAATGTGAATTTGGCTTTACTATAAAAAAAACCTCTCTTAAAAGCTTTTGATAATTGATTTTGTGAGGTCTATGCAGGAAGCTAATTAAGACCAAAAAATATCCTATCACTTAGTTATAGATCATACAGAAAACATCCAAGTGAATTTTTAAGGAAAAAGCTTTTGGCTCAAAAAAAGCTTTTCGGAAAATATCGCAAAAATAAATGTTTTTTTAGTGAAAACGGCAAAAAACTACTACCACGATCAACAATACCCAAGCAATCAAGCACAAATCCTTTTACAAAAAAAAAATTATCAATCCAAATATATGAACCAACAAAGCACAACATTCTCTTACAAAAAAACAAAACTTTAAATTCAAAATCCTACAATAAAAAGCTTTCGAAAAGCTAAAATATCTTAAGTGAGACCAATTAAATGATAAAAAACAAGTTTTAAACATTAAGCTCTACATAAAAAAACGAAAATAAAAGCTTCAAAAAGCTCGCTATGCAACGACAAATATATTTAATCTACAATATCAACTATAAAACACAGGCACATAACTACACTACAAAAGCTCAACTCAATTTTTAAACAAAGCTTTTTTCTCAAAACCAACAAAAAATAAAGTCAAAGCTTTAGTGACAACAACAAAAGTTAGATAACGGAAAAGGTTTTCAGCACAAGCAATTTATTTCTTATAAAAAGTAAAAAATTTTTAATTCTACCGCTAAGGCATATCAGAAAACCTAACTGAAGAAACAAAATTAAAAACGTTAAGAAATGGCTACCCAGCAAGCTATTTAAAACATTTTTTGTGAAAATACTACCCCAAATCATCCCAGAGCAACAATCCAAGCCTTTTCCCCATCACCATGGTGGGCTCTCATGATTCGGGTAACTGTGATTGCTGTGGCACCTCTAGTGGTGGCAGTACTGAGCGCAGGCAGCAGCAGCAGCAACAATTACAAAGGGCCCATTTGGCCCCCTTGCCTATACAACCGTTATTGCCGGCTGGCCAGCAGGCCCCACCCATAGCAGCAGCTGCCCAAAGGCCCCCTCCTGCTGTAGCAGCGCCAGCAATTGGAGATAATGCCAGACCACCTACAGCAGCAGCGGCTAGACCAAATGCCCCGCCGGCTGCTGCCCCCCACCACATACAAGATCAACAAAATAATAACAACAACAATAACAACAACCCAGCCAATGCCCCTGCTAATGTGAATCCTCAAAATTTGGCCCAGCAAAGGAACATAGCACACTATGTGAATCAAGTTAATCTCCATCTCAATTTGACCAACAACAATCACGAACACCAACAACCGGCGCAGCAGCAACAGCAACCACCAGCTGCAGCAGCAGCAGCGGCCCCTCATTTAGTAGCAGTGCCCCAGCTGGCACGTGACTATGTCTACAATAACAACAACAATCACATTTATGTCAATCCGCATTCATATGACACCAACACTGCCACAAGTCTAACCAATACCACAGCCTCGCACAACACTGCCACGGGATCAACAGCCCAAGCGGTCTCTCTGAAGCAGACTACAGCAGCAGCAGCAGGCACTGGAGGCGGCAATGCTGTCGCTGGTGATCATGAAAATCGTTTGAATAACAATGGCGCCACTGCGGGCGCTGGTGGTGGGGGCGTAAGTGGTTCTGAGGCTGGCGCTGCCGGCGGCGAACTGTCGCGTCAACACACCTCAACCACTCTGAGTACTCTGAATACATATCTCTTCCCCTGTGGCGCCGATTCGGCGGGCACCATAGGCGGGGTAACCTTCAATGGCAGCCATTCCTGTGATCTAGACTCGAATTTTAGTCGCATGGTAGCCGGCAGCAGTGAGGGCGGCAGTTCTACCATAAGTTCTGGTTTAGGGTTTATCAATAAACGCCGCATCAAACGCCTCTTTGGGGTGGGCAATGGACCCTATGCTTCTGCTTTGCGCCGACGCAGCTCACATCTCATACAGTTCCAGACAGCTGCCATGGCCGCCAAAAAGCAACAACAAATGGAGAGGGAGGCGGCCGTGGCCTCGGCCAATGCCGCCTTCTACGAGCAGCAGCAGAAGAAGAAGAAGGAAAAGAAAAAGCCTCCTGGTCCACCGCCCCAGGCCAGAAATCAAGCCTCCTCCAGACAAATGGAGGATCCCATGATGAATCGACCACGTCGCAATACCAACAAGAAGAAGGACGAAACAAATCCCTACGAGCAGCAACTGCAACAGCTGGAGAAGCTGCAACACAAGTATTCATTTTTTGTCTATTCGTTTTGGCTCCCACCACCTTATATAACAAAATCTCTCTATATATATACAAAATAATAGCTCAACATCATTTTTTATATATGAAAATTTATACAAGCCTTATATTACCTTTAGTTCGAATAAAAAACAAAAAAATTTTAGTTGAAAACTTTTTTGAATAAAGCTTTTTTATCACAATTTTGTTGCACTTTTTTTTTTGATTTTTGTGTGGAAAGCTTCCAAGCAAAGGCTTCAAAAGGTTAAGTTTAAAAGCTTTGTAACGTTTTTTCTTTAAATGTACGTCTTTTTAAGCAAAAAAGAAGGTTAAAATATGAAAAAAAATATATATAAATACATATAAGAAAACCAAATTATGCACCCCGTTGCCGCCTTACACCTCTTAGTATTGACAACATTTGTAAAGATACCAACACTTCACCTAATTTTTGACAAACAGCAAACTTGCTTTGAAACGCAATTTTTTTTTAGTTTTAGCTTACAAAAATAACCCAAAAACGTTTCGTTATTTGTGAAGAATTTAATTGATGCGCTTGTACAATTATTTTATATACTACCTATTTTACTAACACATTGAAAAAATATATATAACATTTAAGATACTGAAGGGCTTGGGGTTTGGGGTTTTAAAAATCTTGTGAGGTGTGTGAATTCAAAGAGTAATTTGATTGCCAGCGAACTACGCGTGCAAGTTACGATTTGTTGAAGAAATTTACAGTTATTGGCTGGTACTTTGTTTGTGTATCGTAGTTGAAAGTCAATGTTTTCGCGATAGGCTCGAGTTATGAGCCTGTGTTCACACTGTTATAAAGTGTTATACACTATTATAATGTGTTATACACTGTTACAAACTGCTATACATTTGGAAAAACTTAAAAAAGTATGCAATATTTAAATAAACACTGTAACAAATATTTGCTTATATCAGCAAAAATGTTACGTATAACAGTTTTTAATGATGTATAACAGTAAAGTGGGAAGTTTCAGTGGACTGGCTTTAAAAACCGAATAAAACACTTGTTCATTGTTGGAAGTATTGAGATTTTCTATGCAAACTAAAACGAATTTGCGACACTGTTTTATATAAAAAACATTTTTTGTTATACAATACTTTTGTAAAAATTTATACTCCGATTTATTCGAATATGATTATAATAAATGATGTGGCGAATTTACGTTACATAAATATTAAATTTTATGAGAGCATATGGCAGTTTCAGAGACAGTTTCTGGTATGGCAAAATTTACCCATGAATATCATGGATACTTCTCTCATATCAAAAAAAGCTTTCCGTTATAATTTTTTCTGTTGACCTCATAAAAGTTCGAATCCCTGTGTTTGTGGTCATAGGGGCCATGGCAATCTCCGTGCCACTGTGGATTTTCATGATGGCTTGCATAAAAACACAGAATTCATACCTTCACCCTGTAAAAAAAAAATATTAAGGTAAAAGCATGCATTTGGTTCTGAAATTTGCAAATATCTGTTTCAAATTCTATGATAAACTGTTATAAACTCCTATAAACATTTGAAGTATATAACAGTTAATACAAGTTTATAAAATTTCAAAACATTGTTAAAAATGTTTGAAATGCTAGTATATTTTGTACACTGTTACTAGTTAACATAAACAGTTATAAATTGTTTAAAAATGTATAAATTAACATACAATTTTATAAATTGTACTAAACTGTTAT
Source organism: Stomoxys calcitrans (assembly GCF_963082655.1). Taxonomy (NCBI): domain Eukaryota; kingdom Metazoa; phylum Arthropoda; class Insecta; order Diptera; family Muscidae; genus Stomoxys; species Stomoxys calcitrans. Next base: position 173,853,772 of record NC_081555.1, on the reverse strand, counting down.
ACACATTCAATGTTTTTAAACCAAGATTCCATTTAAGGGGAAGACTTCTGTCTTCTCAATGATTCCCGTCCGATTCAAGTACCACTGTTATAAATTAACATAAACAATAATAAAATGTTTCAAACTGTTATAAATAGGTGTATATTTATTTTAATTTGCAATTATATTGGCATTTAATAAATATATAGAAAAATACTTTTTTCATATCAGTGAGTGCTGTTCGGTTCAAGTCATGAACTGTTATAAACTGTTATACACATTCAAGTTGTTCCCATCAAAGTTCCATTACTAGGGAAGTGTTATATTCTGTCGGTTAGTTCTGTTTGATTAAAGTTTTATTGTTATAACATTTATATAAATTGTTCTAAACTGTTATACATACCCATTTCCAAGATTCCATTAATATAATTTTGTTCCACTTATGGAAATGACTTCTCTCATATCAGTGAGTGCTGTTCGGTTCAAGTCATGAACTGTTATAAACTGTTATACACATTCAAGTTGTTCCCATCAAAATTCCATTAATAGGGAAGTGTTATATCCTGTCGGTTAGTTCTGTTTGATTAAAGTTTTATTGTTATAACATTTAAATAAATTGTTATAAACAGTTATACATACCCATTACCTATCACAAAGATTCCATTAATGGAATTTTGGTTCCACTTATGCAAATAACTTCCCTCATATCAGTGTGTGCTGTTCGGTTCAAGTCATGAACTGTTATAAATTGCTATACACATTCAAGTTGTTCATATCAAAGTTCCGTTAATAGGAAAGTGTTATATCCTGTCGGTTAGTTCTGTTTGATTAAAATTTTACTGTTACCAATTTTAAATAAATTGTTATAAACTGTTATACATACTCATTACCTACCACCAAGATTCAATTAATGGACGTTTGGTTCCACTTATGGAAATAACTTCTTTCATATCAGTGAGTGCTGCTCGGTTCATGTCATGAACTGTTATAAACTGTTATACACATTCAAGTTTTTCCCATTAAAGTTCCATTAATGGCGAGAGTTATCACGAACCGGTTAGTTCTGTGGGATTAAAGTTTTACTGTTAACAAGTAAAATGGCGTTAAGTTCGGAACTTTGGATACCAACCCGGGTGTAAATGTATCCCACCATTCGCCATAATCCGGTGAAAATTCATAATTTACGCCCATATACCAGCTATATATAAATAGGGTCCGATTTGGACCAAATTCGTCACGGACATTGAGTGGTCCAATAAGTAAAAGTAATTGTTAAATTTTATAGAACAAAATATTGGTCTTTTTGGTAGCTATATTCAAATACAGACTGGTCTGAACCATATACGATACGGATGGCGAAAAGCCTAACATAAGTCACTGTGTCAAATTTCAGCAAATTCGGACTATAAATGTGCCTTTTATGCGGTCAAGACTTTAAATCGAGAGATCGGTCTATATGGCAGCTATATACAAATCTGAAACGATCTTGGCCAAAGTGAAGAGGGCTGTCGAAGGGCCTAACACAACTCACTGTCCCAAATTTCGCTAAAATCGGACAATAAATGCGCCTTTTATGGGCCCAAAACCTTACATCGAGTGATCGATCGATATGACAGCTTTATCCTAATCTGGACCGATGTGAGCCAAATAGAAGAAGAATGGTGAAATGCTTAACACAACTCACTGTTCCAAATTTCGGCGACATCGGACAATAAATGCGTGTTTTATGGGCCTAAGACCCCAAATCGAAGGATCGGTCTATGTGGCAGCTATATCCAAATCTGAACCGATCTGAGCCAATTTGACGGAGGAAGTTAAAGGGCCTAACACAACTCACTGTCCCAAATTTCAGCAAAATCAGATGATAAATGCAGCTTTTATGGGCCTATGGTCCTAAATTTGAGGATCGGTCTATATGGCAGCTATATCCAAATCTGAACCGATCTTAGCCATATTGACGGAGGATGTCGAAGGGCCTAACACAACCCAAATTTCAGCAAAATCGGATAATATATGTGGCTTTTATGGGACTAAGACCCTAAATCGGCGGATCGGTCTATATCAAGATATAGCCCATCTTCGAACTTAACCTGCTTATGGACAAAAAAATATTCTGTGCAAAGTTTCAGCTCAATATCTCTATTTTTGAAGACTGTAGCGTGATTTCAACAGACAGACGGACGGACATGTCTAGATCGTCTTAGATTTTTACGCTGATCAAGAATATATTGGGTTGCCCAAAAAGTAATTGCGGATTTTTCATATAGTCGGCGTTGACAAATTTTTCACAGCTTGTGACTCTGTAATTGCAATCTTTTTTCTGTCAGTTATCAGCTGTTACTTTTAGCTTGCTTTAGAAAAAAAGTGTAAAAAAGTATATTAGATTAAAGTTCATTCTAAGTTTTATTAAAAATGCATTTACTTTCTTTTAAAAAATCCGCAATTACTTTTAGGGCAACCCAATATATACTTTATATGGTCGGAAATGGATATTTCGTTGTGTTGCAAACGGAATGACAAAATGAATTGCGGGTATATTCGGTCGTTCGTCTGCCTATTTGTCGTTCGTCTGTCCGTCCTTCTGTATGTGGTTCGACCGCTTGTGGTTTGTGTGTCTGTGACTATTCTGTTCATCTGGCCTATAAGTCTGTGCGAACGAGTAAAGATAGCCACACGAAATTTTACATAAATACTTCTTATCGATATAAAATAGCTCCCATCTAAACTGATCACCCAATTTTATCTCGTAAGCCTCTAGAGGGCGCAATTATTTTTTACAGAATTTGAGTGAAATTCTTGGCGATTAGTTCTCATGTATCCAAAATGTTATACCAAGTGTAGTTTGAATAGGTCCATTGCCTCTTATAGATCCGTTATAGCTCGATTTCCAAATTATTCTTAATGAGTCTCCTGAGAAATGTTGCACTATTACTTCTCCTTCTCCTATTGTTGTTGTTGTAGCAGTGTTCTGAGGCGGCAGGCCTTGCCGATGAAGGAATCTATCGGGTCCATCCGGTACGGTACGTACCGGCTGCCATGGGATTGTACTTATCCTGTGACCTTCAGGAGCTAAGTCAAACTAGGCTTTAATCGGTCAATAATTTGATACAACTTCAATACAAACTTATCTCCAGAGCCTCGAGAGGGCACAATTGTTATGCAAATTGGCTGAAATGATCCTGGATGATATTTGTTAGAACTGAGAGCGTTTATGTCGGATGTAGTCTAAATCGGTCTTTAATCTGATACAGCTCCAATATGGTCTATCTAACTTTCCTATTCGTTGAAAGAACTTGCCGAATGATATCTACGGTGTAGGCTCAATAAGATGTTTAAGTATTGGGTTGCCCAAAAAGTAATTGCGGATTTTTTAAAAGAAAGTAAATGCATTTTTAATAAAACTTAGAATGAACTTTAATCAAATATACTTTTTGTACACTTTTTTTCTAAAGCAAGCTAAAAGTAACAGTTGGTAACTGACAGAAGAAAGAATGCAATTACAGAGTCACAAGCTGTGAAAAAATTTGTCAACGCCGACTATATGAAAAACCCGCAATTACTTTTTGGGCAACCCAATATATCGATATTCATAAGATACGTTAGTATAATGATTGGCGATTTGACTAAGAAGCTGAAAATTTAGATCTGTTAATAAGTCAATGAAAATTTTTCTTAAATTTCTTATTAAATAAATTTTTTTTTAATTTATTTCCCATGATTTTGCCAATATTCCTAGCAAAGACAACGAGGTGCTCGAAGAAATAAACACACACCCACACACGCACAATTGTATTCCTTTGCTTAACCTTGCTCTTTCTCCTCCGGGCATGGTATTGTTGATTCTCATGCCCAATGCAATTCCGTAATGGTATAATATGATTTAAAGCTTTTAGGCTCAGTTGGTTGTCCAACTGACCATCGAAGGATAGCAAAAAGGACAATTGCATTATTTCTAGCATGTGTATAAAATCAAACAATTTTCTCATATAGGCATTAGACTTAATGTGAAAAAGTGTGTGTGTGTGTGTGAGTACATATGTCTGTGAGGCTTGAATCTTTAATGTGCAATAATGAATTATGATTTGATATTTAAATTGTGATAAGGGACTGGTATCCGTAGAGGTCTTTGCAAAAAACAAACAACCTTTAAAGCACTCAAATCATTTAACCTTCGACCAGAAAAACACTTAATAAATTATTTATTTGGAACAAAATGAAATTAGTTATGCAGCAAAGACACAGAGAGAGAGAGCAACGACATGTACGTATATAGTAGACCAATGACCAATTGGGGAAGGCAAAATGTCAAAGGTCTATTTCTAATAGTGCTTCATACATACTGCCTATAAAATAATATCAACAATAATTTTGTTAAGGTTTCAGTGACACGTAAGGGTTCTAAACATTGCAATGGGAAGAGTTCTTGAGGAGATTATGAAAGAAATCCAATCAAGTCTCTAATTAAGTGTAGTAATAACGAGAAGAGTTTATAATTTTGTAAGAAAATCTCAACAATAAATTGTTGTCAGGCCAGAATAGAATTTATCGATGGGATATGCTTTAAAGAAAATACATTTTAAGAGAAATTTTTCTAGTATCAGACAGATTTTTCCCTTGGAAGTCGTTCAATGCTTAACTTGTCTAATTAAAGCAATTGTCGTTGCTTGATAGTGCAGACACCGATCACTTAAGAAAATTGTAATTCAATTTTTCTGTATATTTGTTGACACCCTCTCACCAGTTTATTCTCAAAATTTTATATATTTCTTAAATCTTCTGTCAAAGTTTCCATTTAAAAATATCTAAAAAATTCTATACTAGAAATAGAAACTAATATGTTTGATTTATTTTTCCCCCTCTCTAATGGGACATTGCAAAAATCAAACCACATTGCTAAAGTCAACAAAAGCCAAGAAAAAGCTAAAATATTGTCGCCCAATATGGTGTTTAGTTGACCCAACCCCCCCATAACACATGACCATGATTGTGTTGGTGTTGGCGGTTATGGGCATACAGGTAAAATGTGCACTGACGAAAAAGGACAAATAGGCGGAAAGAAAACTGAAAGAAGACAAGAAAAAAAACTCAGCTCAATTTCCTTAAAAAAATATTGATCAAATAATTTTATAGACCATGTAGTTGTTGGTGCAGTTTGTATTTTATTTTGCGGTTGACTGACAATGGTCTTGTGAAGGTTGATGTCTGTCATGATGTGTAGAGATAGAGAAAATGTCATAATATTCGTTTAAACTGTCAAAAAAAGTGAAATTTCAATTGGTTTTTATTTTATGATGGGCTTTGGAGGTCTATGAGGTAGGGGATAAAATGTTCGGCTGGGACGAATCGTATATACAATCCACCTTTGGATTATAATTGTCAAGTAAGGGGAGGTAGAAAAAAATCCGAAAAATTTTTATACCCTCCACCATAGGATGGGGGTATACTTATTTCTTCATTCTGTTTGTAACTTCCCAAAATATTCGTCTAAGATCCCATAAAGCATATATGTTCTTGATCCGTACGTCCGTCCGTCCGTCTGTCTGTCGAAAGCACGCTAACTTTCAAAGGAATAAAGCTAGACGCTTGCAATTTTGCACAAGTACCTCTTATAGGTGTAAGACAGTTGGGATTGTAAATGGGCCATATCGATCCATGTTTTGATATAGCTGCCATATAAACCGATCTTGGATCTTAACTTGTTGAGCCCCTAGAGGGCGCAATTTTTATCCGAATTGGCTGAAATTTTGAATGAGGTGTTTTGTTATGATTTCCAACAACCAAGTACCAAGTATGGCTGAAATCGATGCATAACCTGATATAGCTGCCATATAAACCGATTTCTGGTCTTGACTTCTTGAGTCTCTAGAGGACGCAAATCCTATCCGATTTAGCTGAAATTTTCCAGGACGTGTTTCGTCTTGACTAAACCGATTTGGGGTCTTGACTTCTTGAGCCTTTAGAAGGCGCAAGTCCTTTCCGATTTCGCTCAAATTATGCATGACGCGTTTCGCTATGACTTTCAAAAACTGTGCAAAGTATGGTTTAAATAGGTCCATAACCTGATATAGCTGCCATATAAACCGATCTGGTATCTTGACTTCTAGAGCCTCTATAGGACGCAATTATTATCTGATTTGGGTGAAATTTTGTACAACGTGACCTTCAACATACTTGTCAAATATGGTCCGAATCGGTCTACTGTATAACCTAATACAGCCCACCTATAAAACGACCTCCCTATTTTACTTTTTAAGCCCCCAAAGAGCGCAATTATTATTCGATTTGGCTGAAATTCTCCTCAATGACTTCTACTATGGTCTCCAACATCCATTCCATTATGGTCCGAATTGGACCATAATTAGATATAGCTCCAATAGCATAGCAATTCTTCTTTTATCCTTTCTTTTAATTTGTTTGCCTAAATAGAGACACCGGGAAAAGAACCCGACAAATGCAATCGATGGTGGAGGGTATATAAGATTAGGCCCAGCCGAACTTAGCACGCTTTTGCATGTTACATTTTTAGATAAGTACCAGCCGAACCGGGCCCGCTTCGCTGCGCCCTCGTTAACTCTCTAATATCTTTTTAGGCTGCAGACACTTCGCCCTGAATGCGGATATCGAATTCGTGTAACGCTGCGCGTTTGAATCCTGGCGAGAACATTGGACAAAGCGACATTTGCAAGGTACAATGCCATGCATGGTTATTTGAAAAAAATTCCCCGAAGAGGTGTAGCACTGCGGGACGCCGTTCGGACTCGGCTATAAAAAAAGGTCCCTAATCATTGAGTGTGAACTTGAATCGGTAAGCACTCATAGGTGTGTAAGAATTTGCTCCTTGTCGGTTCCTGGTGGTAATGTTCTTCCTAGGGGGTAATGTGGAAGAACCGATATTCAAAAATTATTATGTAGCCTATGTTTCCTTCCAGGCAAACGTACGTATTCTATGAAAATTTTAAGAAAATCGATTCAGCCAAGTATCATATAGTCATAAATGGTCTAAGGGCGTTTTTGAGGGGTGGCGTGACCGCCTATACTTCGATCTGATTTTGTATGCCAGATTCGAAATCCACTCCCGAATACCTTTCATTTGAGCCCCATATTAAAATGAGAGACCAATATGTCTGTTTGGGGGAGTTTTGGGGGTGGTGCAGCTCAAATTTAATACCATACCATTCGTATTCTACTCCCCAATACCTTTCATTTGATACCTATTTTGTCCCGATCGGTCCACTTTTATTTTTGGGTTGTATTTTTGGCATAAGGGGGAGGATCCGTCTCCCTTTCGACATATAGCCTATGGTTCCCTCCAGACCAACCTATACAATATGCGAAAATTTCGAGAAAATCGGTTCTGCTACGGAACAAACAAACCGAGTCCCATATATTCGTGATTGGCTAATGTGCACATTTTGGGTGTTTTTGTGGGGGTGGGGTAACCCCCTATACATCGACATGAATTTGTATGCCAGATTCGTTATCTAATCCCACATACTTTTCCTTTGATACCCATATTGTCCCTATATGTCCACTTTTGATTTTGGGTGGTGTTTTTGGGGTAACGGTGGAGGGTCCGCCCCTTTAAGTTATCAATAAATTATAAAGGCTATTCCTACTTACTGACCATATTCGTAATCTACTCCCGAATACCTTTCATTTGAGTCCCATATTGTCATGATCGCCAAATAAACCTATTTTAAGAGGGTTTGGGGCTGGGGTTACGCCCTAGGTACTTGGACCCAACTTTTATTATGAAATTCGTACTATGCTCTTGAATACCTTTCATTTGAATCCCATATTGTCCCGATCGGTTTACTTTTATTTTTGGGTAGCACTTTTAGGGGAGGGTCCGCCCCCCTCCCGATATCAAAAAATTATATAGCCTATGTTTCCTTCCAGATCGACCTATACAATCTTTGAATATCCGAGATCGGTTTATATGAGAGCTATATCTGAATCTTAACCGATATGGCTTATATGCAATCTCTAGCGACCTACACCAATACTAAGTACCTGTGCAAAATTTCTGGCGGCTATCTTTACGCTTTCGACCGCTATCGTGATTTCGACAGACGGACGGACGGACGGGCATGGCTAGAATGACTCAGAATGTCGGGACGATCAAGAACTTTATGGGGTCTCAGATTAATATTTCAAGGTGTTACAAACGGAAACGGAGGCCACCGTAGCACAGAGGTTAACATGTCCGCCTATGACGCTGAACGCTTGGGTTCGAATCCAGGCGAGACCATCAGAAAAAATGTTCAGCGGTGGTTTTCCCCTCCTAATGCTGGCAACATTTGTGAGGTACTATGCCATGTAAAACTTCTCTCCAAAGAGGTGTCGCACTGCGGCACGCCGTTCGGACTCGGCTAAAAAAAGGAGGTCCCTTATCATTGAGCTTAAACTTGAATCGGACTGCACTCATTGATATGTGGGAAGTTTGCCCCTGTTCCTTAGTGGAATGTTCATGGGCAAAATTTGTATTGTACAAACGGAAAGACTAGATTAGTATACCTCCATCCTATGGTGGTTGGTATAAAAATATTTTTAAATTTTTTTTAAACACATGAAATAAGCCGCAACTTGAAACAGGTGGCATCTACCCAACTCTAAACGTGGCGTTAATTTGTTTTATAGCTTGTCAACATGGCCTCCCCAATATAATTTTTTTTTTTTTACAATGATAACTCTTTTCCTAATTCTGTGTCATCCATGTGATATCAACATATCAAAAATGTATGTCTAGAGAATATTTTAGATTAATCCCTTAAGGTGAAATACGTGATAAATAACGTATGCCTTATTCACTTCTTAAATAGATACAAACATATACGTTTTTTGCTTTAGCATATCATCAACATCATCATAATCTTTCATTGGCATGAGAACCAGAAATGCCCTACATTCTTGGGGGAATTCTAAATTTAAACAAAAAATCCGTTGGTCTGCTCCCCCACGTACTCGGAAATGCCAAAGAAAAGGTGATTAATGCGCTTCGAAAAGTGATGAAGTCATTGAACTTTTATGCAGGTTTGCCTGTCATTGGCGTCTATGTTGAAATCCTGTTGTCTGTTGTTTGACATCCTTTGGGTACATCCCTTTTCTTTTCGTAACTATGGCCCGTTCATATGTTTGTCTGTCCGGCTGCTTGACGTCTTATCTTTCATGTGTTTTATGAAAGGCATTGTCTTGCTGGGTTCTTTGCTTGGATCTCCTGTATCGTCAAGAAATATAGCATTGCTGTTTTTATTGTTGTTGCCAAAGTCTTCTTTTGTTTGCAGACAAATTTTCCATGCCAATTTTGAGACGGACAAGTTTTTTTTTTTTTTTTGTATATCTGTCTGTCTGCTTTTGGGATACGGTGGCTGTTCATCTTTATCATGTTACCATTTTTAAATGGTATAAAGCAGCCAAGTGGTGGAGGGTATTATGACTTAGGGTGATTTGTTTGTAACACTCTGGAAGAAGGATTTATTTGTGGCGAGTCTACGATAAGCATATCAAGCTGTTCTTTTATTTTCAAACCCTTCCAGAAGTTACGCTATATTTAATTCTGAACCAATTTCGAGCAAAATTCTCAGATAATGTGAAAGTCGACGAGCAAGGCGTTGTGCAAAGTTTTGGTAAAATTGGTTAATAGATGCGATTGCAATGGTTCTAGGAGTGAAAATCGGGCGATATATATAAATGAGAGCTATATCTAAATCTGAACCGATTTCTATGAAATTCACCAACAATGTTGAGAGTCATAAGAAAATCCTTCCTATTCCTATTTCGAGAGCATCGGTTAACAAATGACATTTTTATTGCATTATTACTGCAAGTCGGACGAATATATATATGGGAGCTATATCCAAATCTGAACCGATTTCAAGCAAACCTCTCATATATTGTGGTAATCGTTGAGGAAGTCGTTGTACAAAATTTTGGAAAGATTGATCAATAAATGCGCTTGCAATGGCTCTAGGAGCGAAAATCGGGTGATATATATAAATGAGAGCTATATCTAAATCTGAACCGATTTCTATGAAATTCACCAATAATGTCGATAGTCATAAGAGAATCCTTCCTACCAAATTTCGAGAGAATCGGTCAACAAATGACCTTTTTCTTGCATTATTGCTGTAAATCGGACGAACATATATATGGAAGCTTTATCTAAATCTGAACCGGTTTCAAGCAAACTTCTCATATATTGTAATTGTCGTTGAGGACGGCGTTGCGAAAAAATTTTGTTAAGATTGGTCAATAAATGCGCTTGCAATGGCTCTAGGAGTGAAAATCGGGCGATATATATAAATGAGAGCTATATCTAAATCTGAACCGATTTCGATGAAATTCACCAGGAATGTCGATAGTCATAAAAAAATCCTTCCTACCAAGTTTCGAGAGCATCGGTTAACAAATGACCTTTTTATTGCATTATTACTGCAAATCGGACGAACATATATATGGGAGCTATATCCAAATCTGAACCGATTTCAAGCAAACTTCTCATATATTGTCGTATACGTTGAGGAAGGCGTTGTACAAAATTTTGGAAAGATTGGTCAATAAATGCGCTTGCAATGGCTCTAGGAGTGAAAATCGGGTGATATATATAAATGAGAGCTATATCTAAATCTGTACCGATTTCCATGAAATTCACCAATAATGTCGATAGTTATAAGAAAACCTTTCCTATCAAATTTCGAGGGAAACGGTTAACAAATGACCTTTTTATTGCATCATTTCTGCAAATCGGACGAACATATATATGTGAGCTGTATCTAAATCTGAACCGATTTCAAGCAAACTTCTCATATATTGTAATTATCGTTGAGGACGGCGTTGTACAAGATTTTGGAAAGATTTGTCAATAAATGCGCTTGCAATGGCTCTAGGAGTAAAAATCGGGTTTATATATATGTATGAGAGCTATATCTATATCTGAACCGATTTCCATGAAATTCATCAGTAATGTCGCCAGTCATAAGAAAATCCCTCCTACCAAATTTCGAGAGAATCGGTTAAAAAATTACCACTTTATTGCATTATTACTGCAAATCGGACGAACATATATATGGGAGCTATATCCAAATCTGAACCGATTTTTTCCAATTTCAATAGGCTTCGTTTCTAGGCCGAAAAACATGCCTGTACCATATTTGAAAACGATCGGATGAAAATTGGGACATGTAGTTTGTACTCAAATTAACATGGACAGACGTACAGACAGTCGGACGGACAGACAGACGAACAGACAGACGGACATAGCTAAATCGAATCAGAAAGTGATTCTGGTTCGATCGGTATACTTATCAATGGGTCTATCTCTCTTCCTTTTGGGTGTTACGAACTAATTCACTATGTTATAATACCCTGTACTACAGTAGTGGTGTAGGGTATAAAAACTTCTACAGTATAGGGTATCAAAAGTACCTTATAAACCATCTTAAGTATTTTCTTACTTTTTTTTCTATTTTGCTCATCTGTCTTCTGCGTATACGTTCTGCTTGCCTTATTTTTGGGTCTTTCTGGTTCGTATTTGCTTCTTGGCAGTGGGGGCTGTATGGAAACTAAAATTTATTATGCTTTTTATGTCTTTTGCTGAATCAGTTTTTGTTTTAGCAGCGTCTATTAGACGCCATAAAGTCAAAAGCTTTACAAAGGTTTAATTTGTTAAAACTGCAAAGGATTTCACAGCATCCTTTGCTCTCTTGTGGTAGTTGCTAGGCAAGTCTTTTGAATGCTCTTCAAGTGAAGGGACAAAAACAACGAACAGAAAATAGAATACAACCGAGGAAATGTTAGTCTGAGTAAAAGACATTCTTCGTAAGAAATTCCTTTTAGGAATTCCTTTAGGTGTCAAAAATGGAAAACTATTTAAATATAGAATGGTCCATTAATTTTTGG
>NC_081555.1:173704395-173836895 GCF_963082655.1 Stomoxys calcitrans | reverse complement strand
AAACAAGGAAAACTGCCATGAATAATGAATTATTCATTACTTTCATTTCATGAAGTTATATTGTTATTGGTGCAAGCAATACAGGAAAGTGTGTTCATGTTGTATTCTTTTCGAAAATAGTCACGTGATAACAAAAATTGCTGTATGGGAGAATTGAAATAATATAAACTTTCATATTTAATACAAAGGCATAAAATGAATAGTTAGCTATTGGGCAATTTAATAAATATAAAAATTTTTATTGAATAAAAAAACATAAATTATTTTGAAAATGCTTGGAATTGTTATTATACCCTACACTACTACTCTGGTATAGTGTGTTTTAACTTAGTGAATTAGTTTGTAACACCCAAAAAGAAGAGAGATAGATATACCATTGATAAGTATACCGATCGGCTCAGAATCACTTTCTGATTCGATTAAGCTATGTTCGTCTGTCTGTCTGTCTGTCCATGTTAATTTGTGCACAAACTACAGGTCGCAATTTTCCTCCGATCGTCTTCAAATTTGGTACACACATGCTTTCGGCCTAGAGACAAAGCCTATTGAAATTGGAAAAAAATCGGTTCAGATTTTGATATAGCTCCCATACATATGTTCGTCCGATTTATAGTAACAATGCAATAAAATGGTCATTTGTTTAACGATTCTCTCGAAATTTGGCAGGAAGGATTTTCTTATGACTCTCGACATAAGTGGTGAATTTCATAGAAATCGGTTCAGATTTACATATAGCCCTCATATATATAGCCCGATTTTCACTCCTAGAGCCATTGCAAGCGCATTTATTGACCAATCTTCCCAAAAATTTGTACAACTCCTTCCTCGACAACTACCACAATATCTAAGAAGATTGCTTGGAATCGCTTCAGATTTGGATATAACTCTCATATATATGTTCGTCCGATTTGCAGAAATAATGCAATAAAATGGTCATTTGTTAACCGATGCTCTCGAAACTTGGTAGGAAGGATTTTTTTATGACTCTCGACATTATTGGTGAATTTCATAGAAATCGGTTCAGATTTAGATATAGCTCTCATATATATATATATCGCCGATTTTCACTCCTAGAATAATTGAAAGCGCATTTATTGACCAATCCTCCCAAAACTTTGTACAACGCCTTGCTCGACGACTACCACATTATCTGAGAAGTTTGCTTGAAATCGGTTCAGATTTGGATATAGCTCCTATATATATGTTCGTCAGATTTTGGCAATTTGCAATAATGTTGTCATTTGTCAACCGTAGTTATTACAGTTTGAACATATTTGCTCGCCGAGCTCCATCAGAATTGGTTCAGAATTGGATATAGCTCCCACATTGTTCCTATAGGGTAGGTGTAGGGTATTATAGAGTCGGCACCGCCCGACTTTTGCCCAGTACCATGTGGACTTTTAGTTTTAAGAGAAAATTTCATGTTAATTTTGCCTTTAGCAATAATTTAAATGAAATTTTTTATTTAGAAAAATTTGTATAGATACTCTGTCTTTAGAGAAAATTTCATTGAACTTTTTCAGTAAAATTTTGTATTAAGAGAAAATTTCATTGAATTACTGTCTTTAGAGAGAATTTCGTGAAAATACTGTCTTTAGAGAAAATTTCATTCAAAGTTCGTCTTTAGAGAAAATTTCATTCAAATTTTGTCTTTAGAGAAAATTTCATTCAAATTTTGTCTTTAGAGAATATGTCATTCAAGTTTGTCTTTATCGAAAATTTCATTAAAATTTTGTCTTTAAAGAAAATTTTATTTAAATTTTGCCATTAGAGAAAATTTCTTTATAATTTTGTCTTTAGGGAAAACTTTATTTAAATTTTGAAAAAATTCATTGGAATTTGGTCTCAGGAAAAAATTTCCTTGGCATCTGTATTTAAAAACAAATTTGTAAATTAAAAAAAAAAATTCTCTACGGATTGAACGGAAATTTTTTTTATTTTTATTTTCACATCCTTGTTGTTGAAAAGAATAATTTCAGGTGATTCATGTGCACAATGACCTTGCTTTTTTTTTTGCTTATTTTCTGTTTTGTTATTTTTGTCATATTCCACATTATATCCGGTTAAAGTGAAATCCACTTGCGCCTACATTAACTATGAAAATATAAAACAGGGCATGAATTTCGTAGCAAAGCGAAGAACGGTGTCACTGATTTTTACCAACAAATAAAATTATTAGAACTTTAATGATAGTTTCTCACACACACACATAAACAAAAACACGATTAAAAGTTACTCACATGCCGTTGACATTGACACACATGTTAGCGACCCACGACAAGTGTAGCAAACTAAGTGCTAGAGTGAGCAGTAACAGTGGCAGCGAAATGGTGGTGACAGCAGCGGTAGTTTTATACACGCAATGACCATAAACATTGAACTCCCTTTTCGTTTGTTTTTTTACGAGCATTCAAAGTTAAATGTGCCACGTTTTCTATTCACATTGAGACAATACATTAACACACACACACTTACATACAAACCGAAACAGAAACACTAAACTCTTGTTCGCATTTATAGACATTGCCCCTGGTAGTAGTTTTCGGGTTTTGTTTATTTGTCCTCTGACCACTCTCTTTCTCTCCATGTAGCAATTACTCTCTCTTACACTCCAGCCTTCTCTTATTTGATTGTAGTGGCAAAGTAATTAAATTCTTTACGAACCTTAATGAATTCAACGAAAAGGGCAACAACAATTACAGTTAGAAGCATTAACACACAACAACAACAGCAACAACAACAACAAATACTTGCAAAATAGTTTACTACACATCAAGTTTGTGCTATGTGACGATTGTTTTGGGGATACAAATGAGAAGAGAGAGTTTTTACACCATTGCTCAATACAATGGAAGTTTACAACTAACAAGAGAATCATTAAGACTATAAAACAAAAAAATAATAAAAATAAACACAAAATATTTTTTAATTAAAAATTTTTGGAAATGAATTTGTAAGTTAACAAATTTTGGAATTTAAATGTTAACGATGACTGGCTACTAGAACCGGTGAAGTATAGGAAACGAGTTAGAAAAAATCCCTAATCATTGATTGATCGATAAAAAAGATAAACTAGTAAAAGTGTGCTAAATTCGGCAGGGCCGAATCTTATACACTTTGTCAATACATGTGTATGAGCTACATACAGTTTTTCACCGATATGAACCGTACTTGTCGTAGCTGTTAGAAGTCAAAGAAAAAACCGCTTCCAAAATTTCAGACAAATCGAGTAAAAATTGCACTCTCCATTGGTTCAGAGTGTCAAATTGGGAGATAGGTTTTTATGGCAGCTATATCTGGCTAACAACCGATTGAGATTATACTTGGCAGAGTTGTTGGAAGTCATACCAAAACCATACGTGCAAAATTTAAACCAAATTGGTTACGAATTGCGCCCTCTAGAAGCTCAAGAAGTCTAATCGGGACATCGGTTTATATGGCGGCTATATTTAGTTTTAGACTGATTTAGACCATACTTGGCTCAGTTGTTGGAAGTCATTCCTCAATGTTATGTGCAAAATTTCAGCTCAATCGGATAATAATTGCTCCTTGCATAAGCTCAAGAAGTCAAGACCCAAGATCGGATTATATGACAGCTGTATCAGGTTATAGACCGATTTGAACATTACTAAGCACAGTTATTAGAAGTAATACCAAAACACCAAGTGCAAAATTTCAGCCAAATCGGATGAGAATTGCGCTCTCTAGAGGCTCAAGAAGTCAAGACCCAAGATCGGTTTATATGGCTGCTATATCAAAAAATGAACCGATTTGGCCCACTTAAAATCCCAACTGACCTACACTAATATGATACATAGCGCCTAGCTTTTTTCTGTCGAAAGTTAGCGTGCTTTCGACAGACAGACGGACGTTCCAACATGGCTAGATCAATTTATACGGTCTTAGACGCATATTTCGAGGTGTTCCAAACATAATGGCGAACTTAATATACCCCCATCTTATGGCGAAGGTATACAAATTCATCGTTTTTATTAATCCGACTCTATATACCTTTTGTATAAATGCTCTAGTAATAATTGAGGCCACCATACCGCAGAGGTTAGCATGTCCGCCTATGACGCTGAACGCCCAGATTCAAATCCTAGCGAGATCATTAGAAAAAACACTTTTCTGCGGTGGTTTTCCCTTCTAATGCTGGCAACATTTTGTGAGGTACTATGCCATGTAAAAACTTCTCTCCAAAGAGGTGTCGTACTGACGCACGCCGTTCGGACTCGGCTATAAAAAGGAGGCCCTTGAATCGGTCTGCACTCATTGATATGTGAGAAGTTAGCCCCTGTTCCTTAGTGGAATGTTCATGGGCAAAATTTGCAATAATTGGTCTAGATTAATTTATTATACCCATTACCATGGGATGGGGTATACTAACCTAATCATTCCGTTTGTAACACCTCGAAATATTTCTCTGCGACCCCATACTCTGGATCGTCTCGACATTCTGATTCGATCTAGCCATGTCCGTCCGTCCGTCTGTCGAAATCACAATAGGGGTCGAACGCGTAGAGCTAGCCGCTTGAAAATTTGCACAGATACTAAGTGTCAATGTAGGTCGTTGGGGATTTCAAATGGGCCATATCGGTTCAGATTTAGGTATAGCTCATATATAAAACGATCTACCGATTTGACTTATTGATCCCTTGGAAGCTGCAATTTTCATTCGAATTGTGTTCGAATAGTGTTCCGTTATGACTTTCAACAACTGATCTAAGTACGGTCCGAATCGGACTATAACCTGATATAGCTCCCATATAAACCGATCTCCCGATTGGACTTCTGAAGCCCCTGGATGCCGCATTTCTCGCCCGATTTCGCTGAAATTTTGAACATAGTGTTTTGTTATGACTTCCAACAACTGAGATAAGTGCGGTCTACATCGGTCTATAACCTGATATAGCTCCCATATAAACCGCTCTCCCGATTTGACTTCTTGAGCCTCTGGAAGCCGCTTGACCGATTTGGCTGAAATTTAGCACGAGGTCGTTAATTTTGACTTCCAACAAGTGTGTCAACTACGGTCTAATTAGGTTTATAACCTGATATAGCTCCCACATAAACCGATCTGGGATCTTGATTTCTTGAGCCACTAGAGGGCGCAATTATTATCCGATTTGACTGAGATTTAGCATGATGTGTTTTAATTTGACCGTCTACAATTTTCTCAAGTATGGCTCAAATCTGTTCATAACCTGATATAGCTCCCACATAATCCGATTTCGTATCTTGACTTCGTGAGCCTAAAGACCACCATCAACTGTACAAAGTATTGTTCAAAGCGGTTCATAATCTCATATATCTTATAAATAAAATTCGATTTGTGATTGTTTGTTTGTATGTTTGGTTGTTTGTTTTAATAATAATTTTTTGATATCGGGAGGGGGCGGACCCTCCCCCTTACCCAAAATTACTACCCAAAAATAAAAGTAAACCGTTCGGGCCAATATGGTACTCAAATGAAAGGTATACGGGAGTAGATTACGAATATGGTCAGGAAGTAGGAATAGGCTTTATAATTTATTGATAACGGAAGGGGGCGGACACTCCACCATTACCCCAAAAACAACACCCAAAATCAAAAGTGGACCTATAGGGACAATATGGGCATCAAATGAAAAGTACGTTGGAGTAGATAACGAGTCTGGTATACAAATGCATGTCGAAGTATATCCAATCACGGATATATGGGACTCGGTTTGTTTGTTCCGTATAGGCTGAAAAACGGCAGAACTGATATTCTCGAAATTTTCGCATATTGTGTAGGTTGGTCTGGAAGGAAACATAGGCTTTTTATCGGAAGGGGGACGGACCCTCCCCCTTATGCCAGAAACACAACCCAAAATCAAAAGTGAACCGATCGGGAATATATAGGTATTAAATGAAAGGTATTGGAGAGTAGAATACGAATATGGTATTAAAATCTAAGTACCCATCGGGCCTCCCCAACCCCAAAACTCGTCCAAACAGACATATTGAACGTTCATTTCAATATGGGGCTCAAATGAAAGGTATTCGGGAGTAGATTACGAATCTGACATACAAAATCAGATCGATGAATAGGGGGTCACGCCACCCCTCAAAAACGCCATTGGTCCCTTATGACTATATGATACTTGGCTGAACCGATTTTACCCAGCGGGTAGTATAAAACGAGTTTGTTATCCAATTTTGGAGCCAAGTGTTTTGGGGTACGCCCTAAAGCACCCCCTAAACTGAACTTCATTTCCGTTAGGAAAGAACGAATTTGATATTTAATTTCAGTAATTTAAAAGTGCCGGTGGCCGCATGATTCCGATACAAGTTTAAACTCAATGATAAGGGACCTTTTTTGTAGCCGAGTCCGAACGGCGTCCCGCAGTGCGACACCTCTTTGCGGAAAATTTTTTGAGTTACCATGCACGGCAGTGTACCTCCGGGATAAACATCGTTTTGTCCGATGTTCTCGCCAGGATTGGAATGTGTTCAGCGTCGTAGGCTACAATGCGACGAATTTGATATCCGCATTCAGGGCGAAGTGTCTGCACCCTAAAAAGATATTCGAGAGTTAAAGAAGGCGTAGCGGAGCAGGCCCGGTTCGGCTAGTCTTTCATATAATCCAATCTCGGATTTTGACTTCATGAGCCTCTAGAAAGCGCAATTATTATCCGTTTTGGCTGAAATTTGCAAGTGTTTTGGATTTGGACCATCAACAACTGTGCAAAGTATGGCCCAAATCGGTTCACAATCTGATATAGCTTCAATATAAACCGATTATAATGTTTTAGTCTTCTTATTCCAATTGGCTGACATTTTCCACAATGATTTCTGACACTATGACTTTCCAAGGCTCCGCTAAGTATGGTCCAAATCGTTATATAACCTGATATGGCTCCCCTATAAACCAATCTCTTGATATGTGTTCTTAAGCCAGTAGAAGGCGTTTACTTTAACTTACGACTTTATCCCTGAATTATCTTTTCCGTTTTACTGATTTCCGATGATATGTTAAGTGGAAGTGAGGAACAGAAAATATTCTGTGTTAATATAATTTTTTGGTGTCAAATATTTTTCTCTAATGTTGTCATGAAAATGGTGCAATTCCAAAAAAAAAATGCTGTTTTTAAATTTAATCAATCAAAGAGTCTAAGAAATGCTTGTCAACCGATTTGAAATTCGAAACACTCCCTTAAAGAACCTGGGTTATTCTGTATTAATATAACTTTTTGATCATCTGTTATTTTTCTCGAATTTTATGAAGGAAATGGTGTAATTCCTGCAGAAATTACTGTTTTTAAGTGTCATTAATCACAGAGTCCAAGAAATGGTTGTCAATCGATTTGAAATATTGTGATTTCACATAACCCAACTCCATTGGTGCCTTGGCAGGGGGAAAGAGCAAATGATGGCAAAAATTGCCATTTGAATGGTGTTCATGTGTTTGAATATTTTACTAGCAATAAAGTGGTCGAGGATGGTTCTGTTTCTCTAGGCCCAAAGAGATTGAAGAGAATGAGAGAATAAAAAAAATATTTCGTATCAAAATGAGAATAGTTTGGCCTCATATAAATACAGGAGAATTTTTATCTTTATAACTCTACCTCTCCTTTCTCACGCACACACATTTATGTAGCGGAGTTTCATACTATTTTCATTTATCTCCATTTACTCTCTGTCTCTCATAGACTTTCTCTCTCTCTCTCTCTCTCTCTCTCTCTTTTTCTCTCTAGTTATAGTTTCCTTTTTCGTTTTGTTATTGTTTTCATTTCATGGAGTTTTAATACAAAACCTGACCTTGAGTCTTCGTTGTTGATTGTACATGCAATCCAATGTATGTGTGTGTGTGTGTGTCTGTTTGCACAGCTTATGAAGCCATAGATGGAGAGTGAGTGAGTTGTAGGCATGAATTATTCAGTGTTTGTATGTGTGTGGTTTTCCCTCTATTTTTCTTTCCCAGCCTATACGAACGTGTGTAGTTATTTCACGAAATAGTCAATTTTCCTTTTGGCCACTAAATCAAGTGATGTCGTCGTCGTCGTTCGTCCCTCTTCCTTCATCTCCACTGGCAGAGAATGAGTGAGAGTGCTTGGCCTGCCGTCATGGTTTTCATTTTCGTCTTGGGGCATAAGTATTGTTGTTTTTTTTTTTTTTATACTCTGTTGGGATTGTAACGAGAAGAAAAAAAAAACTTAACTTATTTAAATGACTAATTATGTGTAAAGGAAACGGCAAATGTGTGTTGACTTTTTGTTTGTGTGTGTGTGTGTGTGAACGCGTGTTAATACGACAAAAGGTAATGGTGCAAACATGCAAAATCGAAATTTAGGTCACGCTTTTGTTGTTGGGCTCTCTACAGTACAATTTAGTGGCGGGGGCAAGGAAGCGGGACATTGACGGAAATATCACAGAAAGTTCATGCAAATAATTACAATTTATGTAATTGACAATGTCATGTGCTGGACTTGACTGTAGGCGCCTAGGGGGCAGATAGAGGGAGCTGGAGAAATGGCGAGCAGGGCATGTGTTGTCTGTTGACACTAAGTTAAACGAGGGGTGTCTTATCTCTGTGGTAGCAGCATAGCCCATCCCCTCCTAAGAGGCATGGTTTAAGAGCTTGGTTTGAAAGAACAGGATAGGAGAGGGCAGAAGAGATAAGCATATTTAAATTGAATGAGATTTAAAAACAAAATGAGATAAAAATTTCTTCACCTGGGAAACGCTAATATTATGCAAATAGTGGTATTAGTGGGAACAAAGTCATGAGCTTGCCTCACCCACATGCTAAACTTGCAAAGCCAAATAAATGGTTCGGAGGGATTACTGGCAAAGATGAGAATGTGCAAAGTGAATTAAAGTATAGGTGTTATTAGTTTTATGGGAAATAATCCAAAACACAGTGGTAAAAAGTAAAAAAATTAAATCTTATTAAGAAAAAGAAAATAAAGGTTTAGAAAACTTTTCAGAGCTTCCCTGATAAAGAATAGAGCAGTCAAATCACTCCAAAAATAAGACTTCTTTAGGTATACGAAATCAATTAACATTATGTCATTCTGTAATTTTTTTTCAGATCAGAGTTTTTAATTTACCATAAGAATGAATATAAGTTGTCGGTTAAATCAGTGCACCCTTCTCCGAGATCATACATTTTTGCAAAATTGGATGGAAGGATTGACAGGCCCTTGTAAAAGATGAACCCTAGACGACAAACCCTATGTCGGTCCGCATTCCTCTTTGGTTTGATTTGGAAATAGAGCATGTCAGACAGACAGATCTATGGATAAACAGACAGACTGAGGTACACATTTGATTCTGATTGCTGGAAAATTTGTTGGCTTCTGTGCATGACTGACACCGACTAAAACGTCGGCATTGATGGCATCGGGGATGTGACTCACTCAAGACGGGACGGAAGCATTGCCATACCGTGATGTGATTATAAGTTAACTGAGATAAAATAAAATCCGATAATTTAGTTAAAAGTTACAAAGGCTGATTTTTATACCCTCCACCATAGGATGGGGGGTATACTATTTCGCCATTCTGTTTGTAACTCCTCGAAACATTCGTCTGAGACCCCATAAAGACCCCATATATTCTTGATCGTCGTGTTATTTTATGTCGATCTAGCCATGTCCGCCTGTCTGTCCGTCCGTCTGTCTGTCGAAACCACTCTAACTTCCGAACGAGTAAAGCTAGCCGCTTGAAATTTTGCAAAAATACTTCTTATTAGTGTAGGTCGGATGGTATTGTAAATGGGCCATATCGGTCCATATTTTGATATAGCTGTCATATAAACCGAACTTCCAATATCCGATTGGAATGAAATTTTGCACGACGTGTTTTGTTATGATATCCATCAACTGTGCCAAGTATGGTTCAAATCGGTTAATAACCTGATATAGCTGTCATATAAACCGATCTTGGGTCTTGACTTCATGAGCTTCTAGAGGGCGCTATTCCTATCAGATTTGGCTGAAATTTTGCATGACGTATTTTATTCTTATTTTCAACTACTGTGTCAAATAATGTTCAAATCGGTTCATAACCTGATATAGCTGTCATATAAACCGATCTGGGATCTTGATTTTTTGAGCCTGTAGAGGTCGCAATTATTATCCGATTTAAATGAATTTTGGCACGGAGTATTTTGTTATGATATCTAACAACTGTGCCAAGTATGGTTCAAATCGGTCAATAACCTGATATAGCTGCCATATAAACCGATCTTGGGTCTTGACTTCTTGAGCCTCTAGAGGGCGCAATTCTTATACGATTTGAATGAGTTTATGCACGAAGTATTTTGTTATGATATCCAACAACTATGCCAAGTATGGTTCAAATCGGTCCATTACCTCATATAGCTGCCATACAAACAGATCTGGGGACTTGACTTCTTGAGCTTCTAGAGGGCGCAATTTCTATCCGATTTGGCTGAAATTTTGCATGACGTACTTTTTTTTTCTTTCAACAACTGTGTCAAATAAGGTACAAATCGGTTCATAACCTGATATAGCTGCCATATAAACCGATTTGCGATCTTGACTTCTTGAGCCTCTAGAGGTCGCTATTATTATCCGATTTGCATGAAATTTTATACGACGGATCCTCTCATGACCATCAACATACGTGTTTATTATGGTCTGAATCGGTCTATAGCCCGATACAGCTCCCATATAAATCGATCTCTCTATTTTACTTCTTGAGCCCCCAAAGGGCGAAATTCTTATTCGAATTGGCTGACATTTTATACAGGTCTCCAAAATATAAATAATTTAATTGTGGTCCAAACCGCACCATATCTTGATATCGCTCTAATGGCAGAGCAAATCTTTTCTTATATCCTTTTTTGCCTAAGAAGAGATGCCGGGAAAAGAACTCGACAAATGCAATCCATGGTGAAGGGTATATAAGATTTGGCCCGGCCGAACTTAGCACGCTTTTTTATCTATTCCACCAAACTATATCGAAATATGGTCCGATGTGGACCAAATTCGGCATGCATATTGAGTGGTATAATAAGTACAAGTTATTGTTCAATTTTAAGTTATTTTCAAATATTGGTTTTTTTGGTAGCTACACCCAAATATAGACAAATTTGAAACATATATGACATGGATGTCGAAAAGCCTAATACAACTCACTGCCCCAAATTTCGGGGAAATCAGACAATAACTGCACCTTTTATGGGCCCAAGACCATAAATCGAGAGATCGGTCTAAATGCCGGCTGATTCCGACCGATCTGGTCCGAATTGAAAGAAACTGTCGAGGGGCCTAACACAACCCACTGTCCTAAATTTCGGGAAAATCAGATAATAACTGCGTTTTTTTTTATGGGCCCAAAATCTTAAATCGACAGATCGGTCCATATGGCAGCTATATCCAAATCTGCACCAAATTGAGGAAGGATGTCGAAGTGCCTAACGCAACTTACTGTCTGAAGTTTCGGCGAAATCGAGCAGAAATGCGGCTTTTATGGACCAAAGACATTAAATCGAGATATCGGTCTATATGGCAGCTATATCCAAATCTGGACCGATCTGGGTCAAATTGAAGATAGATGTCGTGGGGCCTGACACAACTCACTGTCGCAAATTACGGCGACATCACACTAATTGCGCCTTTTATGTGACCATGACATTAAATAGAGAGATCGGTCTATATGGCAGCTATATCCAAATATGGGCCGATCGGTAGAAGAAGTATGTCGACAGACCTAACACTACTCACTGTACCAATGTGCTTAAGACCCTATGGGGGCCTTTTTAAGATATAGTCCGATATAGTCCGATATAGCCTATTTTTGAACTTAACCTGCTTATGGACAATAACTCTATTTGTAAAGATCGTAGCGTGATATCGACAGACGGACGGACATGTCTAGATCGTCTTAGATTTGACGACGATCACGAATATATATACTTTATAGTGTCGGAAATGGATTTTTCGTAGTCTTGCAAACGGAATGACAAAATGAATATACCCCCATCCTTCGGTGGTGGGTATAAAAAAGTTGTGATGGGTCTGTGGTTCCCGTTCCAGAAGGACATTGGGCAAGGTTCTGACGGAATGACGGAGGCAGATAATGTGATGTCCGAGATTAACACGCACAATGTGTTAGTGTCTACTGTGGGTGAGTTGAAGTTATGCTGTGGAGGCGTGACTGTAAGGCTTAGTTATCGAAGCGGGGTTTAAGCAGTTGGGTAGGTTCTGGTTCTGGCGATCATCGAACAGAATGATGGCTTGACTTGACTCACTTACTACTCGCGGACAATGGCTAAGTGACTGCCAATAGGTTAAAGACGTGACTCACTCTCGAAGTTACAGAAGAAATTCAAAACCGTGACGTGGAAGTGGCTACTGTGTCTGAGAAACACAAGACAATATGCTGGTTATTAAGGAGTGGCTCACTGGCAAGATGTCCCTACGCGGAGAGGGTGGTAACGGGCTGCCATATTGCGCGGGCTCAGTGGCTCCTGTATCTGAGGATTACCGGGGCTCTTGTGACTGAGGGAGACAGAGCATCATGCTTACGACTACCGGCTTATAGGCGACTATGGTTTATAGCACTACGTGACCTTGGCTTTGGCTTGATGTCTGGGATTTTCGTCGTCATAATACGGATGGACATAATAGAAATAAACAAATAAACAGACAGATAGCTAGATGGACAGTAAGACGGACGGGCAGATAAGCTGGTTGGCGGACGGAGAGATGCATGGAAAGATGGAGATGAATAGAAAGAAAGAGTTACAAAAATATGGACGAACGGATAGATACACTAGTAGACGGGCAAACATTTGGACGGACAGTCTGACTGAAGGTCATACGGACCAAAGACGAACACACAGATACACGAACAGACAGACATACAAATACCTGAACAAGCACATGGATGGACAGAATGACCACAGGTCTTTGTGATGAACACATAATGGAGAGAGAGATAGACGAACACGCATTTGTAGTAGCAGACATATGACAGACAGATGGACCAACGGAAAGATATATGGACAGGTGATAGAAGGGAGGACTGAAAACAATAGACGGACAAACAGATTATTGAACACACAAAAGTGTTTACAGATAGACGGACAAATTAATAGGAGTACAGGCTGACAGAAGGGCTTACTGACGAACACATAGCCGGACACATAAATAGACGAATACACAGAAAGACTGACGTATAGAAGGACAGACAGATATTTGGTCATACTCATATTGAAGGCTTCGAACGCTAGTCAACGCAACAGCGAGAGGGTGTGTCCAGGTTCGAATCCAGGCCGGGCTCTGCCGAATCTTGATTTTCAAGTTTTCTTTTTTTGCCTGTTAGCGCGAAGATAATTCCGTCAATTAAATCATATTACCGCTTAGAAATGTATTCGACTGAAAGTGAAATTTTCACAAAACTTTTATTTTAAAGAAACATTTTTCTTTATTCCCCCAGCCAGCCAATATCACACAACCAATTATTTCTTTTAAAATATTGTTTTTCCAATTCATGACATTTTAAATTTTCTGACACTATTCACTAAATACCATTTAATACCCAGCTAAATGCCTAAGGTCAATATGTGTAAACCTTGTACCAGCTCTTTGACCGAAATCCGTGGGGACAACACAAACAACAGCAACCACAACAACAAAACGCACACAGTTTTGACATAGCGGAGGTCTTTAAGGGCAATAATACCTCTCAAAGTATTTTTGTACATGAAAAATGACACCAACACACAATGTCTGAAAAAAAAAAAAAAAAAACCAGAAATATGTAAAAATTTCAAATCCTCCACAAGCGACCACAAAAAACAAAAAATTTTTACATATTGTGTAGATGACGATAGCGTGGTGTCGGTGTCGGTGCTGGTGCCGGTGTCAGTGTCGTTGGTGGTGGTGTTGGTGTTGTACCGCAAATAAAGTGCTTCCGGTGTTAAGGTCATAATCACTTTTAAACACCAACATATGCAGACAATGCTAACTAACGTACGTCGATAACTATCAGTGGGCACGAGGAGCGTTATGAAAATAAGGAAAACTTTTATATGAAATAAAGCCTAATACCAAAACTAAACAAGTATAAAGGCACTAAACTCGGCCAGGCTGAACTTTGGATACCCACCACCTCGGGTATATATGTGAACCACCTTTCATCAAAATCCGATGAAAATTGCATACCTTATGTACCATAGCAGTTATATCGAAATATGATCCGATTTGAACCAAATACTAATAAGTGCAAGTCATTGTTTAATTGTGTATTACAAAATATTGGTCTTTTTATACCCTGCACCACAACTGTGGTACACGGTATCATAGATTTGTGCATTTGTTTGCAACACAAAGAAGGAGAAGAGCTAGATAAGTATACCGATCGACTCAGAATCACTTTCTGATTCGATTTGGCCATGTCCGTTCGTCCGTCTGTCCGTTTGTGAGTCCATGTATTCTTGTAATCAAAGTGCAGGTCGTATTTGTTGCTCGATTGTCACGAAATTTCGCACATGTCACTTTTTTGCTCCAAGGACAAACGCTATAGATTTTGAAAAAAATCGGTTCAGATTTAGATATAGCTCCCATATATATCTTTTATCCGATATGGCTTTTTAAGGCTGTAGAAGCCACAATTTTCTCCCGATCTTCGCAAAATTTAGCATTGGGTATTTTATTTGGTCTACATATGTGTGCAAAATTTCATAAAAATCGGTTCAGATTTAGATATAGCTCCCATATATATGTATCGCCCGATTTGCACTTAAATGGCCGTAGTAGCTTCAATTTTCAACCGATCTGCACACAATTTGGCACGGACTGTTTTGTTACTGCATTTAATATGTCTGGAATATTTAATAAAAATTGGTTCAGATTTAGATATAGCTCCCATATATATCTTTCATCCAATTAGGCCGTTTAAGGCTGTAAAAGCCACAATTTTTGTCCGATCTTTACAAAACTTTGCATGAGGTGCTTCATTTGATGTCTTCATATGTGTGCAAAATTTCATAAAAATCGGTTTAGATTTAGATATAGCTACCATATATATCTTTCAACCGATATGGCCTTTTAAGGCTGTAGAATCCACAACTTTAGCCCGATTTTATATGAGACGTTTAAATTGATGTTCCAGTACATGCGCAAAATTTCATTAAAATCGATCCTAATTTAGATATAGCTCCAGTGTGTATATTCCATCCGATATGGACTTTTAAGGCAGTAAAATCTACAATTTTGGTCACATCTCTACAATCTAGGGCGTGAGATGCTCTATTTGACGTCCCACTATGTTTCATTAAAATTGGCACAGGTTTCGATATAACTCCCATATAATCTTTTATCCGATATGGCCTTTTAAAGATGTAGAAATCCAACTCTTTTGTCCTATGGTAGGAAAATCTTACAAGGTTTTAAATTGCTATTTTAATTGTTGGTATCTAAATTAAAGTCTGACTAGATTTCGAGATAAGTTCTAAATATAAAAAGTACCACATGCACTAGATGGTGTAGGGTATTATATAGTCGACACCACCCGATTTTTGCCTTTCCTTACGGGTTAGCAGCAATATCTAAAAATAAACCGATCTGAACCATATACAACATGGATGTCGAAAAGCCTAACATAGTCAATGTGCCAAATTTCAGTTAAATCCGATTATAAATGCGCCTTTTTTGGGACCAAGACTTTAAATCGAGATATCGGTCTATATGGCAGCTATATGTAAATCTCGATCGATCTAGACCAAATTGTAGAAAAATGTGAAGGGGCTCCACTTAACTCTCTGTCCCAAATTTTGGGCAACATCGGACAATAAATGCGCCTTTTATGGGCCCAAAACATTAAATCGAGAGATCGGTCTATATGACAGCTATATCCAAATCTGGACGGATCTGAGTGAAATTGAAGGACCTAACACAAAATGGTCAAAGGACCTAACACAACTCACTGTACCAAATTGCGGCGACATTGGACAACAAATGCACTTTTGATGGCCCCAAAACCTTAAGCCATGAGATCGGTCTATATGGCAGCTATATCCAAATCTGGACCGATCTGTGCCATAATGCAGAAGTATGTTAGGGGGCTTAATTTAACTCACTGTCCCAAATTTTAGAGATATCGGACAACATATGCGCTTTTTATGGGCCTTAAACCTTAAATCGAGGGATCGGTCTATATGGCAGCTATATCCAAATCCGATCCGATTAGGGCCAAATTGAGGACAGATGTCGAAGGGCCTAAGACAACTCACTGTCCCAAATTTCAGTAAAATCGGATAATAAATCGGCCGATCGGTCTACATGGGGGCTATATAAAATATAGTCCGATATAGCCCATCTTTGAACTTAAGCTGCTTATGGACCAAAAAAGAATCTCTGCAAGTTTCAGCTCAATATCTCTATTTTTAAAGACTGTAGCGTGATTTCAACAGACAGACGGACAGACGGACGGACATGTCGAGATCGTCTTAGATTTTTACGCTGATCAAGAATATATTGGGTTGCCCCAAAAGTAATTGCGGATTTTTTAAAAGAAAGTAAATGCATTTTTAATGAAACTTAGAATGAACTTAAGTCAAATATACTTTTTTTAAAACTTTTCTTCTAAAGCAAGCTAAAAGTAACAGCTGATAACTGACAGAAGAAAGAATGCAATTACAGAGTCACAAGCCGTTGAAAAAATTTGTCAACGCCGACTATATGAAAAATCCGTAATTACTTTTTGGGCAACCCAATGTATACTTTATAGGATAGGAAATGGATATTTCTATGTATTGCAAACGGAAAGATAAAATGAATATACCCCCATCCTTCGGTGGTGGGTATAAAAAAGAGTGGACCCATAATCGAGCCTTGGGGACCCCCTTAGGTACGAACAAGGGGTTAGATAATATATTCCCAGCGCATACAGACTGCCATCTGTCGCTCAGATACGACATAATCAGACTCGTTGCCGTTGATGTGAAGTTAAAAATATTCCGCACAAATTCAGGTGATCAATTCATTTTTGATCGATTTAGTCACTTCAAGCAATGCAGTAATGCAACTATGATCAGAACGGAAGCTGGACTGTCTTTCAGGGACTCTTGGTGAAGATATATCGAAATCTGACCATGAAGGATTTTCTCGAAAACCTTAGATAGATATCATAGAATTGATATCGGCCGATAATCAACTTTGGATTTGGGAAACAAACTTAAACAGGTATGTAAAGTACGTAAGGAGATATGGAAGTAACATTTGTACAAATCTCGGATCAACTCCGTCCAAGCCAATTGCATTTGACTTAACAAGGACAAAACTCTCATAAACTGTCTCATGGCTAATACATCTAAGCTCAAAAGGACTGCGGGCATTAAAAACGAAAGCCGGCCAATAATCATCACTGTAAAATTGCGTGTCCGTTTGTATTGGGTTGCCCAAAAAGTAATTGCGGATTTTTCATATAGTCGGCGTTGACAAATTTTTTTACAGCGTGTGACTCTGTAATTGCATTCTTTCTTCTATCAGTTATCAGCTGTTACTTTTAGCTTGTAACTACAAGTAATTTTTCAATTGTGTATAACAAAATATTGGTATTTTAAGTAGCTATATCTAAAAATAAACCGATTTGAATCATGTACTACACGGATGTCGAAATGCTTAGCATAAGTCACTGTGTAAACTTTCAGTGAAATCGTATTATAAATGCGACTTTAATGGGATCAAGATTATAAATCGAGATATCGGTCTATATGGCGGATCTGGATGGATCTGGGTCAAATTTGAAAAGATTGTCGAAGGGCCTAACACAACTCACCGTCCCAAATTTCGGCGTCATCGGACAATAAACGCGCCTTTTATGACCCCAAAGCCTTAGATCGAGAGATCGGGCTATATGGCAGTTATATCCAAATCTGGACCGATCTGAGCTAAATTGACAAAGGATGTCGAAGGGCTTAACACTACTCACTGTCCCAAATTTCAGCAAAATCGGTTAATAAATGTGTTTTTTATGGGACTTAAACCCTAAATCAGGGGTTCGGTCTATATGACAGCTATATCCAAATCAGGACCGATCTGGGTCAAATTGACGAAGGATGTCGAAGGGCTTATCACAACTCACTGTCCCAAATTTAAGCAAAATCGGGTAATAAATGTGGCTTTTATGGGCCTAGGACCCTAAATCGAAGGATCGGTCTATATGGCAGCTATATCCAAATCTGGACCGATCTGAACCAAATTGACGACGGATGTCGAAGGGCCTAACACAACTCACTGTCCCAAATTTCAGCAAAATCGGATAATAAATGTGGCTTTTTTGGGCCTAAGAACCTAAATCGGCGGATCGGTCTATATGGGGGCTATAACAAGATATAGTCCGATATAGCCCATCTTCGAACTTAACCTGCTTATGGACAAAAAATTTATCTGTGCAAAGTTTCAGCTCAATATCTCTATTTTTGAAGACTGTAGCGTGATTTCAACAGACAGACGGACGGACATGTCTAGATCGTCTTAGATTTTCACGCTGATCAAGAATATATATACTTTATAGGGTCGGAAATGGATATTTTGATGTGTTGCATTTACTTTTTTTTAAAAAATCCGCAAATACTTTTTGGGCAACCCTATATATCGGGTATGCCTACGAAGGTCCTGTTGAGTTTATCAAAATTCCCATGGTATCGAGTGTTTGACTTGGGTTTACCCACTCCCATATCATGTAACACCTCCTACTTACTTTTCAAGCCCACTGCGCAATCATATCTTGAAGAAAAATACTCCATTTTAGACGCATTAATGAAACTCCTGGCTTCACGGAATTCTTCTTTCAGCTCTGGAGATTTGAAAAGCTTCCATCTACTGTAAGCCAAGTCCCTATCCCCGATAAGCGCATTGATTCTTGAATTGAACCATGGCTTCGTTTTGGCCGAAACACTTTTAATCCGCATTGGAACTGTTGCATCATAGAGATGTAAAATGTTATCCGTCATGAAAGCCGTCTGCTGATCGACAGTTAAAAGTGTAAATATGTCATCCCAGTGCACCTGGTAGACCATACCAACTAAATGTTCATAATTCAAATTACCGTAGTCACGATAAGATATGTCCTCTTCTTCCTCCCGCAAATCAAAATCGTAGACGAGATAAATCAGATCATGCTTAGAGAAACATGGAACAGAAATCTGATCATACAATGATATCTTCAACGAATTATTGACAGAGAACAAATCCAGGAGTGTATTGACGGTTGACGTCAAATGTGTGGGGTTTGTATTATTGGTGAAGAAGTGGTCAAGTGTCAATATAGCATCAGTCAAAGTTGAGTTCAGAGTATGTTTGAGTTAAAGTCCCCAGTGATAATAACATCAGTATAACCCAGTGTTACGAACTCCAGTACAACCTGAAGCCCATGTATGTCAATCGTATTATTCGGATGGTACTTTCTCACGATTTGAAGATAGTTCAACAAACATGTATTCCATTTGGTCCCCGAATTTAGACTTTAAACGAATCCATCTCCGCGACTTCCCCTGTCAGATCTGAACACAGTATATACATTTAAGTTGACGAGACTGTCAGCTATGGAAGGACTAAGCCACGTTTCCGATAATTCACCTGTGAAAATCTGTTTTTTTCAAAATTATTTTAAAAGCTGTTTATAAAAACTTTCGTAACTACCCTCGCTTTCCATAGCATATATGATTTGTAAATGCAGTCTATTCATTTTGAAACTACATTTTGTAAATGGAATAACTTCGTTGCTAAGAAAAGCTAAACATAAAAATATAAAATATGTAAATATTCATTTCCAACAGACATGAATTGGCGTTATACCTAACGCAAGCCCTAATGTATACAAAATTCAATGCAAGTTTTTTGTTTTTTTGTTTCAAAAAGCATTTTCCTCTCCTGGCAGTAACTGCTTTGTTTGCAGTAGCTATGAAATGGTTCTTGCTTCATTTTGTAAAGTGTATTGGATATACGGTTGAGACAACTCCATATATAATGCAAATGTATAGAATATTTATGATATTCATCCAAATTAAAATATTTTCAATCGCAATGGAAGCTTGCGGAGGCTCATATTAAAATGCAAATAATTGCAATGATTTATGGCGTATACATGCAGTATAAAATGAGAAATACATTAAATATTTTTACAAAATAGCTAAGCAAAACTAAATGACTCATGAAGGAGAATTGTTTTGAAATTTAATAAAAAAAATTTAAATCTTGAAAATCTGGGGAATTTAGGAAAATCTAGGGAAGTTTATATGGTAGCTGTATCAAGCTTTTGATTGATTTAGACCATATTAGACACGTATGTTGAAGGTCATGAGAGAAGCCGTTATACAACATTTCTTTCAAATCGGATGAGAATTGCGCCCTCTAGCAGCTCAAGAAGTCAAGATCCCAGATCGGTTTATATGGCAGCTATATCAGGTTATGTATCGATTTGCGCCATACTTAGCACAGTAATTGGAAGTCGTAACAAAACACCTTATGCGAAATTTCAGCCAAATCGGATGAGAATTATGCCCTCTAGCGGCTCAAGAAGTCAAGATCCAAGATCGGTTTATATGACAGCTATACCAGATAATGAACCGTTTTGAATCACACTAAGCACAGTTGTTGGAAGTGATACCAAAACGCCACGTGCAAAATTACAGCCAAATCGGATAAGAATTGCACCCTCTAATAGCTGAAGATATCAAGATCCCAGATGGGTTTATATGGCATGTAAAGGGTTATTTTTTTGAGGTTAGGATTTTCATGCATTAGTATTTGACAGATCACGTGGGATTTCAGACATGGTGTCAAAGAGAAAGATGCTCAGTATGCTTTGACATTTCATCATGAATAGACTTACTAACGAGCAACGCTTGCAAATCATTGAATTTTATTACCAAAATCTGTGTTCGGTTCGAAATGTGTTCAAATTTTGACAAATTTTGTTCAGCGATGAGGCTCATTTCTGCTTGAATGGCTACGTAAATAAGCAAAATTGCCGCATTTGGAGTGAAGAGCAACCAGAAGCCGTTCAAGAACTGCCCATGCATCCCGAAAAATGCACTGTTTGGTGTGGTTTGTACGCTGGTGGAATCATTGGACCGTATTTTTTCAAAGATGCTGTTGGACGCAACGTTACGGTGAATGAACACATTTCGAACCGAACACTGATTTTGGTAATAAAATTCAATGATTTGCAAGCGTTGCTCGTTAGTAAGTCTATTCATGATGAAATGTCAAAGCATACTGAGCATCTTTCTCTTTGACACCATGTCTGAAATCCCACGTGATCTGTCAAATACTAATGCATGAAAATCCTAACCTCAAAAAAATCACCCTTTATATCAGGTTTTGTACCGAATTGGGCCATAATTAACACGGTTATTGGAAGTCATAACAGAACACCTCATGCAAAATTTTAGCCAAATCGGACGAGAATTGCGCCCTCTAGAGGCGCAAAAACTCATGACCCACGATCGGTTTATATGGCAGCTATATTAAAACATGGACCAATTTGATCCATACTTAGCGCAGTTGTTGGAGATGATACCAAAACACAGCGTGCAAAATTTTAGTGAAATCGGACGAGAACTGCGCCCTCTAGAGGCTCAAGAAGTCCAGACCCAAGATCGGTTTATATGGAGCTGTATGAAAACAGGTGATTGTGTGTTCCATGGCATAAATATAAGGGAGAAGGTGGCACAGGACACAAAACAGCGGGGCATTATATCGCCACTCCTTCGGATGACCACCATAAATTACCTATTACGGATGCTGACTGAGGGGGCAATTGAAACCGTCTGCTTCGCAGACAATTTTATAATACTTCTAAGGGGTAAGGATCCGAACGAGCTATGCAGAAGGGCTGAAAGGGTCTTGCATATGGCATATGACTGGGCTAGACCCAGAGGTCTCAATGTTAACCCAGAGAAGACTGTAATATGCCTGTTCACGCGGAAGACGAAGGTGGGCGAATTTATGGCACCACGTTTCCTCAATAAGACGATTCCGATATCTGACAAGGTCAAAAAATTAGGTGTGATCTTGGACGGGAAACTTAATTGGAAGTGTCACACTCAGGAGCATACTGAGAAGGCTCACATATGTTGGGCACTATGTGGACGGGTCGTAGGCTCAAAATGGGGCCTGAATCCGAGGATAGTCCAATGGCTGTAAAGGAACGTGATTAGACCAATACTTACTTACGCCTCAGTAGTTTGATGGACTGCTATGGAGAAAAGTGCAACATAAGGACTATACAACAGGTTCAGAGAACATGTTGTCTTGGTATAGGCGGTGCGATGAGGACCACGCCAATGGGGCACTGGAGACTATTCTAGATATCCGACCCATTGGCATACAGATTGGTCGTTCGTGAAAAGAGTAGAGGGTAGTTCTTCATCTATTCCAACTTTTGTTAAGGACGATCAAACTTTCACTGACCCGGTTGAAAAGGCTAACCTGTTGGCTGATATATTTGCAGGGAATTCTTCCCTGCCGGATAACAATCAACCACTCCTCTCAATCGAAAATGTATCTGGCATCATGCCCCAAATATTTTTTCGAACTCGTGGAGTTAAAAGGGTTCTTGAAAATCTAGACGTAAATAAATCTCCGGGCCCGGATGTCATATCAACACTTGTCTTACGTAAGTGTTCTTCGACGCTCGCTCGTCCATTATGCAACCTTTTCAGTCTTGCCTACCGTGCGGGAGTCTTCCCGGCGTGTTGGTTGCGGAAGGTTGCGAACGTTCAGCCAATAGCCAAAAAGGGTGAGACAAACAACCCTGCGAATTATCGGTCAATTACGATATGCTCCGGTCTCTCCAAGGTCTTGGAGAGCATGGTTAATCACCATCTTGTGAGGTATTTAGAGTCTAATGGCCTTCTTAGCGACCAACAGTATGGGTTCCGCAGAAATCGCTCTACGGGCGAACTCATGGCACTTCTGTCGGAACGTTGGAGTCGCTCAATCCACCAGTTTGGTGAGAGTAAGGTTGTGGGTCTGGATATCACCAAGGAATTTAAAAGGGTCTGGCACGGTGCACTACTATCAAAGCTTGTAGCATTTTGTGTCGGTAATGGCTTCGTTCGATTTTTTTCGAGCTTTCTCAGAGATCGCACTATTCGAGGTGGGTTCTCATCCAATGAGCGCAAATTGGCGCAGGTATACCCCAGGGCTCTGTTCTTTCCCCTTCTGTTACACAAACGATTCGCTGACCCATTACGATCATCTTTGTCTATAAACGGTGTAGATGTTGAGCAATCAGAAGCTCTTGATGTTCTGGGCATGAAAATACAAAATGATGTCCGTTGGGCTAAACATGTATTCGAAGTGTCGAAAGAAGCATCCAAGTGTTTAGGCTTCCTTAAACGGTGTAAGAATTACTTCACTATGTCTGATCTTCTTTACATCTACACCACTTTCATAAGGCTCAAAATGGAGTACAACTCATATGTATGGGCTGGAGCTTCAAAATCATATCTGGAGTTACTGGACTGTATACAGAGGAGAGCGAGGGCGTTGATTGGGGACAGTGGGGTATCCAACTCTTTTGCCTCCCTTCATCATCGTCGTAATGTGGGTTGTTTGGCGCTGTTCTATCGGTACTTTCATGGTGTGTGTTTGTCTGATATTCGTCTTCTTATTCCTGATGTAAGGGATACTAGACATTCCAGGATAGACATTCCAGGAACTCACACCCGTTTGTAATTGATTGGCCAGCGCTCATTACGCATTGGAAGAGAGATGTTGATATTTAGTTCGAGTCAATGGATACCATGGCCAGTAACTTCCCGATTTTAGATCCATCTTGAAATATATTAATTTTTGTAAACCAAGTTCGTCAGTTCTGCCACCCAGCTAGGGTAAGACCCAGTAAAATCAATCTTCTGCACTCCTCAGCAAAACCTTTAAAACCATTGTAGAGGTAGAGCTG
Source organism: Stomoxys calcitrans (assembly GCF_963082655.1). Classification (NCBI taxonomy): domain Eukaryota; kingdom Metazoa; phylum Arthropoda; class Insecta; order Diptera; family Muscidae; genus Stomoxys; species Stomoxys calcitrans. The sequence goes on along the minus strand of NC_081555.1, from coordinate 173,812,979 downwards.
TCAAACTACCGATAATCGAAACAATCGATATTTTGGACATTTCTAATTATAAATATCGATAGTATCGATACTATTATTAATTTACCATCACCTTTATTTCAAACGAAAGCGAGAAGTAATTATGAAATATGCGCCCTCTATAAGCGCAATTTATCTTAAAGAATACATTCAGTGTCAGATAGCTTAAATTTTTGTTCAAATTTGCAAAAAATTAACTTTGTCGGTTGTTTCGATAGGAAAACCCACATCGATATTCAGACAACAAATAAAATATCGATAGTATCGTTAGTGCTATCGATTTTTGACAGCTCTACGTAGAGGTGGCACTAATGACACCAAAAATGAATATCAGTGCCACAAGATTGACCATGTTTATGAAAATTCATTTTAAAAATTTGTTGAAGCTGGTTTTGTGAAATAAAACCGCGTCTTTTAAGTAACTCTATTTAATGTAAACGATTTTTCCTCCATTGAGCTTTTTGTCCTTTCCAATGCACTTGGCATAATGTGGAGGGGGGCTTTTAGAGCTTTTCAAAACAATTGCAAATTGTAACTGTAAATAACATTCTGTAAACAAATTGAGTTTAACATGTAAATGTAAAATTCATGCAGCTACGAACAGCTAAAAAAGTTGAAATAAGCGTTTTACCAGTAAAAGCCTTAAAGGGATAATGGCTTTGAAGCTTTTGCTACTGCATCACACAGAAAGGGAAAACCTTAGGAGAATATTTCAAGATTGAGTTCATGAGTGTAGATTGTGTTTCAGTTATTTTCAATTTTATATCAAAATTTAATAGATAATTATTTGTGTTTATATAAAGCGGCCAACTTCTTCTAGTTTTGTTTCTAACCCAACTCATTCAGCCCTTCCAATTTTTGGCATTTTAATGCTTCCATTAATTATACCCTCCACCATAAGATGGGGGGTATACTAATTTCGTCATTCTGTTTGTAACTACTCGAAATATTCGTCTGAGACCCCATAAAGTATATATATTCTTGATCGTCGTGACATTTTATGTCGATCTAGCCATGTCCGTCCGTCTGTCCGTCCGTCCGTCCGTCCGTCCGTCCGCCCGTCCGTCTGTCTGTCGGAAGCACGCTAACTTCCGAAGGAGTAAAGCTAGCCGCTTGAAATTTTGCACAAATACTTCTTATTAGTGTAGGTCGGTTGGTATTGTAAATGGGCCATATCGGTCCATATTTTGATATAGCTGCCATATAAACCGATCTTGGGTCTTGACTTCTTGAGCCTCTAAAGTGCGCAATTCTTAACCGATTGGAATGAAATTTTGCACGACGTGTTTTGCTATGATATCCAACAACTGTGCTAAGTATTGTTCAATCTATAACCTGATATAGCTGCCATATAAACCGATCTTGGGTCTTGAGTTCTTGGGCCTCTAGAGTGCGTAATTCTTATCCGATTGGGATGAAATTTTGCACGACGTGTTTTGTTATGATATGCAATAAGTGTGCCAAGTATGGTTTAAATCGGTACATAACCTGATATAGCTACCATATAAACCGATCTTGGGTCTTGACTTCTTGACCCTCTAGAGGGCGCAATTCTTATCCGATTGGAATTAAATTTCGCACGACATGTTTTGTTATGATACCCAACAACTGTGCCAAGTATGGTTCAAATCGGTCCATAACCTGATATAGCTACCATATAAACCGATCTTGGGTCTTGACTTCTTGACCCTCTAGAGGGCACAATTCTTATCCGATTTGAATTAATTTTTGCACGAAGTATTTCGTTATGATATCCAACAACTGTGCCAAGTATGGTTCAAATCGGTTCATAACCTGATATAGCTGTCATATAAACAGATCTGGGGATTTGATTTCTTGAGCTTCTAGAGGGCGCAATTCCTTTCCGATTTGGCTGAAATTTTGCATGACGTATTTTATTTTTACTTTCAACAACTGTGTCAAATAAGGTTCAAATCGGTTCATAACCTGATATAGCTGCCATATAAACCGATCTGGGATCTTGAGTTCTTGGCCCCTAGAGGTCGCAATTATTATCCGATATGCCTGAAATTTTGTACGATGGATCCTCTCATGACCATCAACAAACGTTGTTTATTATGGTCTGAATCAGTCTATAGCCCGATACAGATCCCATATAAATCGTTCTCTCTATTTTACTTCGTGAGCCCCAATGGGCGCAATTCTTATACGAATTGGCTGAAATTTTACACAGGTCTCCAACATATAATTTAATTGTGGTCCGAACCGGACCATATCTTGATATCGTTTTAATAGCAGAGCAACTCGTTTCTTATATCCTTTTTTGCCTAAGAAGAGATGCCGGGAAAAGAACTCGACAAATGCGATCCATGGTGGAGGGTATATAAGATTCGGCCCGGCCGAACTTAGCACCTTTTTACTTGTTTTATTTCATTTTCCCTTATCCATTGTCTGAAATTAAATAAATTTTACCACTAGTGCGAAATTGTCGCATTTTTCCATCAAAGCCTAGTATTTTTGTCATCACCTACTTCTCGAGGTCATTGTATTTTTTTTTTTTTTTTTTCATTTTCGATTCACATACCTTTGGTCAGTTTGGATGTGTGTGTGTGTGTGTGTAAATTGTGTGTCAATAAATTACGAATGCTTTATCGTTCAGATAATGACATTTTTAAATTGTATACAAAATGTCGTACGTCATTTAGGACTAATTTAAGTTTATATTTCATGTTGATGCCAAACTTTAAATCGATTTTAGGTGGTGGTGTCGTCACCTGTTCTCTGCTGTGCCCTGCTATGCTCTGCTCACATCTCATGTATATGACGTTTTCAAAAAGGCCAAAAGTGCGAGGCAAAGTGGCAAATATCAGCCAATATAAATCGATTTTATTGTGCGAATAACAAAAACAGGGTGAAAATTGGGGGCATGGAATGGATAAATGCATAATTTATTTGAGGTTTTGGTGGACTGAAATAAAATAAAATAAAATAAAATAAAATAAAATAAAATAAAATAAAATAAAATAAAATAAAATAAAATAAAATAAAATAAAATAAAATAAAATAAAATAAAATAAAATAAAATAAAATAAAATAAAATAAAATAAAATAAAATAAAATAAAATAAAATAAAATAAAATAAAATAAAATAAAATAAAATAAAATAAAATAAAGTAAAATAAAGTAAAATAAAATAAAATAAAATAAAATAAAATAAAATAAAATAAAATAAAATAAAATAAAATAAAATAAAATAAAATAAAATAAAATAAAATAAAATAAAATAAAATAAAATAAAATAAAATAAAATAAAATAAAATAAAATAAAATAAAATAAAATAAAATAAAATAAAATAAAATAAAATAAAATAAAATAAAATAAAATAAAATAAAATAAAATAAAATAAAATAAAATAAAATAAAATAAAATAAAATAAAATAAAATAAAATAAAATAAAATAAAATAAAATAAAATTAAATAAAATGGAATGAAATGAAATAAAATGAAATAAAATGAATGAAATGAATGAAATGAATGAAATGAATGAAATGAATGAAATGAATGAAATGAATGAAATGAATGAAATGAATGAAATGAATGAAATGAATGAAATGAATGAAATGAATGAAATGAATGAAATGAATGAAATGAATGAAATGAATGAAATGAATGAAATGAATGAAATGAATGAAATGAATGAAATGAATGAAATGAATGAAATGAATGAAATGAATGAAATGAATGAAATGAATGAAATGAATGAAATGAATGAAATGAATGAAATGAATGAAATGAATGAAATGAATGAAATGAATGAAATGAATGAAATGAATGAAATGAATGAAATGAATGAAATGAATGAAATGAATGAAATGAATGAAATGAATGAAATGAATGAAATGAATGAAATGAATGAAATGAATGAAATGAATGAAATGAATGAAATGAATGAAATGAATGAAATGAATGAAATGAATGAAATGAATGAAATGAATGAAATGAATGAAATGAATGAAATGAATGAAATGAATGAAATGAATGAAATGAATGAAATGAATGAAATGAATGAAATGAATGAAATTGAAGTGAAATGAAATCAAATCAAATGAAATGAAATGAAGTGAAACGAAACGAAATGAGATAAAATGAAATGGAATGATATGGAATGAAATGGAATGAAATGGTATGCAATGGAATAAAATGGAATGCAATGAAATGAAATGAAATGGATTAGAATAAAATGGAATGGGATAAAATGGAATGGGATAAAATGAAATGAAATGGAAAGAAATGAGGTAATCTTTGGAACCCACCACCATGGATTTTGAGTTAAATTGGCACAAAATAGAACTAGTTGATAAGCATAATTTTACTCCATGTACCAAATTTTTGTCAAACAATGAAAAAATTGAATTTTCTAGGAACCGAACAAGGATAATCGAGAGAACGGTTTATATGGAAGCTTAAGAACGATTTGGACCATAATTGGCGCAGTTGTAAGAAGTCGTAACAGAACACCACGTGGAAAATTTAGGCCTAATCGAACAAAAATTTTGGTTTCGAACAAAAATTTTGGTGGGTATCAAGACGTGAAGTCGAGTGATCGGTTTATATGGGAGCTATATATTAGGTTATAGGCCGATTTACCGTTATAGGCAGAACACTACTTGTTAATCTTTAACCCTATTGGATAATAATTGCGGCTTCTAAACATATCAAGTCGAGAGATTGGTTTATATGGGAACTTTACGCAAATCTGAGCAATATCCAATGACCTACATCAATGAGATGTATATGTTAAAAATTTTAAGGGTCTAGCTTTCCGTGTTCGACCGCTATCGAGATTTCGACAGACGGACGGTCGGACAGACTGACGGAAATGGCTAGATCGGCTCAAAATTTTTAGACGATCAAGAATATATGTACTTTATGGGGTCGCAGATCAATATTTCAAGGTGTTATAAACTGAATGACTAGCTTAGGTGAATGACTAATTTAAAATAAAACCGGCTAAAACTAAAATTAATTAGCCTAAAAAGTTTTTTAATGTCCTCTTAACGCTCATTTAATTAAATAAACGAATGTTTTATTCTGAACTATAACCTTTTTATTAAGTAAGTTCAAAAACTACCTAAACCAATTTACAACACTGAGTGCAGTAATTTCCCCCATATAAAGTCAGTCAAGTCAATTGACTTTCATTGCAAACATTCGTTCGTTGCATCTCTCCTCCTCGTGTCATTTAGCACACATTTGCAAAAGCCACTTTAACGCATCACACCAAAATCATCGCAATGCAATTGCCCTCCTTGTTCTCCCTTTCCTTTCCCCAGAATATTTACCAACGTTCGATGAAATAATTCACGGTGGAATTACCAACAAACAAACAAGTGGAGATGGTGAGAAAGGGACATAGAGCGAGAGAAACAACTTTGAAAAACAAGTTCACATCATCTGGAAATGATGTGAGGAACTCAACTTTGCGCCATACTCATCGGAGGATGGTAACAGTTGTGTGCTTTCATACGATTTGGGTTCCATATTCCATTCCATAGAGACCAGCAGAGATGACAATGATGATGCTACAAGGATGAACTATAAAGGCTGCTGGTGTGGCTATTGGCAGTGCCAAGTGTTTTGGTTTGAGGTGTCGTTGTGTGCGCGATTTTATCCAAAAGGCCTAAAGTTCGTCTATAATTGTGGATGTGATGCCAACCATGCAAACCAAGCAAAGGTGATGGTATGTCCGTGTATGTGTGCGTGTGTGTGTGTGGATAGGAGTTGTTGAGGGCCATGTTTATTAGTTGGTTCATATTGTCCACTGGGTATGAGTTGATAAAACAAAACACACAAAATAAAAAAAAAAATGCAAGTAAATATAAATATGGGAGAAGGTCGACTTTGAGATACACTGCATCATAAAGTGTTTAAGATATTGGTCCACCAGTGGACAGGCAGCTCTTGTGTTATCAAATTTAAGGACGGATTAAGTGAACAGATGTATATTAGAGATATATTAGACCATACAAATGGGAAGCAGTTGACTAGACAAATTGAAGATCAGCTAGGCAAGTGGCAAGACGAAGGGGGAAAACTGCAATCATACGGATATTTGATACATTCTCAATGATTATTCTCTAACCTACATTCTCAAAGATTTTTCTCTAACCTAAGCATATATTTTGATTATCAGAGTTCATTTTCTTTTTGGTTAGAATAACTATACTATGGTGTAGGGTATTCAAAAAAGCGAAAGCACCCAACTTAATCCCTTTACCGCCCAAAACTACAGCACAACAAATCTCAGCCAAGAGAGAGATATAGAGGGGTAAACCCCATATTACACAAAACTTACTACACTAACGTGGTTTTGCACTCTTTCAAGCCCCTGAAGTACTATGGACAATAAACGCAACAAAAACAGGGACAACATCAAGTAAAAGTTTCACACACTGTCCATGTGCTTGCTGTTGTTGCTGATGTTGTTGTTACTCTAGGATATATCAACAAAACCTTTATAAGTGCAAAGAAAAGGCTCCAAAAATTTATTTAAAAAGGACATGGACAACAAATGCCAAAAACGTAGCCAACAAAACAACAGCCAATGTGCAAGCAACACAGAAGGAAACAACAAAAATGTGACACTGCTGTGGCTACGTTTTCTTCTGCTGAAGCAAAGTGAAATCAAATAAAATAAAATGAACTAAACCTAAAAACCTGCCCAAAATATAAGCATACATTTGTCAAATGACACTCAATTACTAAAAATTCCAATGTAAAAGTGCATTTCGACGTTTTGCTACAATATGGCCAGGCAGTGGAATGACTACAACAACAACGATAAAGGCAAAGCTACTGAAAATCTACAAGCTTACACACACTCGATCCGGCACACTTTCAAACACACTTACGGCTAGTTACCGAAAAATAAGAAAAATGCCGACAGGCTGACAATTCGTATAATTCGTGGGCACAGTGGGGTTTAAATATTGACTAAGGGATTCAAATATTTCATTTAAGGAAGAAAGTCCATTAATGCTACGCATTAATTTTACAGTCTAAATACTCAATATTAACTCAATAACTTTTATGTATATACAACCTACATATGTAGCCTTCTTGGCCAGAAATATCTGAAGAGACCTTGCCGACCAACTATGCAATTTTGCCCTATTTTTGAAATGAATGTCAAAGGAATGATGTGTGAAATAAATAAATTTGAAACAATTAAGAGCGTGCTAAGTTCGGCCAGGCCGAACCTTATATACCCTCCAACACAGATCGCATTTGTCCAGTTCTATGCGCAGTATCTCTTTTTAGGCAAACAATGAATATTGAATAAGAAAATTCTATTGTATAATATTCCAGCTCATTCGGATCAGAATTGCACCGTATAGGGGCTCAAGAAGCAAAAGTGGGAGATCGGTTTATATGGGAGCTGTGTCAAGTTATTAAACGATTCAGACCATATTAGGCAGGTATGTTTAAGGTCATGAGAGAAGCCGTTCTACAAAATTTTTGCCAAATCAAATGAGAATTGCGCCCTCTAGAGGCTCAAGAAAACTAGATACCAGATCGGCTTATATGGCAGCTATATTAGGTTATGTACCGATTTGCGCCATACTTAGCGCTGTTATTGGAAGTCATACCAAAACACCTCATGCAAAATTTCAGCCAAATCCGATGGGAATTGCGCCCTCTAGAGGCTCAAAAAGTCAAGATCCAAGATCAGTTTATACGCCACTTTATCAAAACATGGACCGATTTGAACCATACTTAGCGAAAGTGTTAGAGGTGATACCAAAACACCACGTGCAAAATTTCAGTCAAATCGGATGAGAATTGAGCCCTCTAGAGGCTCAAGAAGTCAAGACCCAAGATCGGTTTATATGGCAGCTATATCAAAACATGGACCAATTTGGCCCATTTACAATCCCAACCGACCGACACTAATAAAAAGTATTTGTGAAAAATTTAAAGCTGTTAGCTTAACTCCTTCGAAAGTTAGCGTGCATTCGATAGACAGACGGACGGACATGGCTAGATCGACTTAAAATGACAAGACGATCAAGAATATATTACTTGATGGGGTCTCAGACGCATATTTCAAGGTGTTACAAACAGAATGACGAAATTAGTATACCCCATCCTATGATGGAAGTTAAAAAAACGAAAAATAAGTCAAGAGATCCGACAAACATATAAATGGAAGCTATATCCAAATCTGAACCGATTCCTTTGAAATTCACTTGTGGTACTGGGAGTTATAAGAGAATCTCTCGTGCAATATTTCGTACCACAAATGTGGTACAGGGTGTTATTGCATAGAGCATTTGTTTGTAAAACCCAGAAGGAAGAGAGCTAGTCCTATTGAAAAGTATACCAAGCGACTCAGAATCACTTTCTGATTTGATTTAGTTATGTCCGTCGGTCTGTCTGTCCGTCCATCCGTCTGTCTGTCTGTCCATGTTAATTTGTGACGCATTTTTGATCGCAATTTGAAATTTTGACAATATCGGTTCAGATTTTTATATAGCTTCCATATATATGTTTGTTCGACTAAAAATGCATTAATGTTTTTTGTTACGCGCTGAAAACCCTAAGTCGACAGGGTTGTCTATATGGCAGCTATATCCAAATGTGGTCTGATGTGGACTTTACTCGGTTCGGATATCTCTGGTGGTCCACTCCAACTCACTGTTGTAAATTTCAGCGAAATTGGGATATAAGTGCTGCTCTTATTGACTTCAGACCCTGAATCCGCAGGTCGGTATATATGGCTGCTTTATCCAAATATGATCCGATACCGATCATGCTCCCATGGATATCGGGTCCCCACTTGAAACTCATTGATTCGGGGTTCAGCCAAATCGGTTAAAAATACGCCTTTTTATACCCACCACCATAGGATGGGGGTATATTGATCAAGTCATTCCGTTTTTTACACCTCTAAATATTGATCTGCGACCCCAAAAATCCATTTGTGTTTGTTTGTCGGTTTGTGTGTTTGTTTGTGTTTTCCTTTTAGACTCAAAAACGACTTAACCGATTTTCTTGAAATATTCACTGATGGTGCATAATGATCCCGTGGTGAAAATAGGGTACTAAATTTTTTGATATCTAAAGGGGGAGCGAACCCTTCCCCCTCCCCTAATTTTCAGAAACATCAGATCTCGGAGATGGGTGCTGCGATTTAAGCGAAATTTTGTGTGCTCTCTTATAGCAACCTGCAAACAAAAATTTGGTGTTCAAATTTCGGATGGGGTACCAAGGGGGGCCGCCCCACCCCAAAACCTATCATATATATATTTAGACTAATCACGACAACATGGGACTCAAATGAAAGGTATTTAGGACAAGAAAACGTATCTGATATCCAAATGTCGGACCAAGTGTTAAGGAGAACACCCCAAAACGCCCCGAAATCTGACATATTTACCGACCATAGCAATATGGGACTCAAATGAAAGGTGTTTGAGAGAAGACTAGGAATCTAATATCCAAATTTTGGACCAAGTATCTGGGGGTTCACCCCTTCCCCAATACACCCCCCAAACAGGACTTATTTACCGACCATGGCAATATGGGGCTTCAATAAAAGGTATTTGAGTGTAGAATACGAATCTGATATCAAAATGTGGGACCAAGCATTTGGGGGGCCACCCCTCTCTAAAAACACACCCCAAAAGGGACAAATTTACGACCATAGCAATATGGGTCTCAAATGAAAGGTCTTTGGGTGTAAAGTACGACTCTGATATCAATATTCAGGAAAAAGTGTCAATGGGGCCACCCCATCCACATAACACCACCTAAATAGGACGTATTTGCTGACAATTGCAATATGAGGTTCAAATAAGAGGTATTTTAGAGTAGAACACAAATCTGATATATATTTTCAAAGCCAAGTCACTGAGCGCGGCCGCCCCATCTCCCAAAACACCCCCCAAACCAGTCATATTTGCCGACTATGAAAAAATGGAGCTCAACTGAAGGGTATTTGGGAGTCGACCATAAATCTGACATCAACATTCGGGACCAACTGTCGGGGGGACGTCCCACCACCATAACAACCCCCAAGTAGGAGGTATTTACTCACCAAGACAATTTGGATCTTCAAGACAGTGGAGCTCGATATTCCTAGTTTTTAGGGCCCATACCCCATACCGGGCATATTTGCTGGCTTTTTCAATAAGGGGTTTAAGTGAATGGTATTTGAGATTAGAAAACGAATTTGATATCCAATTTTGAGGCCAATGGCAATATGGGGTTTAAATATATGAGAATAGAGCAAGTTGCTGATATATTTGCAGGGCTTAACACCCTTAAATCGGACATATTTACCGGCCATGTCAATGTGGGGCTTAAATGAAAAGAATTGAAGGTAGAGCAAGAATTGATACCCTTTCCCAAAGTAACCTATACCAATTTTTTTCTGACCATCGCAATATGAGGCTCAAATAAATATATTTGAGATTAGAAAACGATTTGATAACCTATTTTGAGGCCTTGTGTTTGGGGGACGCCTCATCGTGTAAACTCCCCTAAACCAATGGCAATATGGGGTTTAAATAAATGGTATTTGAAAGAAGAGCACGATGCTGATATTTTTTCAAGGCCAAGTTTCTGGGTGATCACCTCACCCCCGAAAACACCCCTAAATCAGATGTCATGAGAATATCGGGCTAAAATAAAGTATTTTAAGAATGGAGTACACCTTACATCCAAACATAAATTCGCCGACCAATAAAGATCATATGGGACTCAGATAGAGGCACTTATATTGTTAAACTGTTTGTCAAGCGATATTCTATTTTCGTAGCATGGTATTTCACTAAAAGTTCTTTAATAGTCGAAAATAAAAATTTTGTTCCATATAAAATAGAAGATGGCGCAGCGGAGCGGGCCCGGGTCAGCTAGTTGATTATAAAATATTAAAAAATATTTTATTTTTGTTGTAGATATTCTGGCTTAGGATATAAAAAATGATTTTTTATTTCTTCAAGAATATTGAACTTAAAAATTAAACTTTTAAAAATTTTCTTTGAAAAAATTTGAAAAAAATGTACGTCCCCCCTTGCTACGTCCCTGATATCCGACATATATTCAATTATTTGATAACTTGTCAACCGATCCACCTGAAATTCGGCAAGAAGGTTTTTTTATCTATGCTGAGATTATTGCTGGATTAAATAGAAATCAGTTTGAATTTAAATAAAGCTTCCGTATATGTGTTCCGTCCAATTTCCATTTATTTAACCTCTGTCGCATTTAACAATCCACTTTTTCAAAATTTTCCACAAAATCTTCTTCTACGACTTCTTATATGTCTACAGATTTCAATATCGGTTCAAATTTAGATATAGTTGCCAAATTTGCCCATGAACATTCCAACAGGAGAAAACTTCTCACATATTAATGAGTGCTGGCCTATTCAAGTTTATGCTCAATGATAAGGGACCTCCTTTTTAAAGCCAAACCAAACGGCGCTCCTTTGTTTTTTTTTGAATGGCAATGTACCTCACAAATGTCGCCAGCATAAGGAGGGGATAATCGTAGCTGAAAGAATTTCTGATGTTCCCGCCAGGATTCAAACCCATTAGTATAGCGTCATAGGCGGACATGCTAACCTCTGCACTACGATGGCCGCCACTAACAGAGTTTTTTGTAGTTATTATAATTTTGAACAGATTTGTTCGAGATTTGGTAGGGATTGTTTGAAAACTTCTGCTGGAGTCCACTGAAATCGGGTCAGAATATGATATAGCATCCATATGATGATATTGCCCAATTTCTACATATAGGCTGGGTGTAGGGTGCAATACAGTCGGCACCGCCAATTTCCTTGTTTGCTTTGATCTGAATGGCATTTGTAACTCATTTTGATCTCAATACTTATGTCGTTTCTTATGTTTTCTCGCCTTACAAACTAAATGTTGACATTTCTGTCAATCATGTCATTCGAATGCTTTTACCATCAGAATTATCCTTAAATTAACACCTTTGAATAATTTTATCCCCATTGTGATGCATATTACACACTGTAGGCATGGATGAGACCAAAAATACAAAAAAAAAAAACGAAACAAAAACAACAACAAAATACTATAAAAGCAACATCAGGCAAGAAAACCACTAGCAGCAGCAGCAGCAACACCAACCAACAACAATACGTAGGACAACAACAACAAGCACTTCCATGGCGCTGCGAACAAAATAAAAATAATATAAAAAATACTTAAATGTGACAGGACACAGTCATAGTTTGCAGCGTTAGCGTACTGACAACGCTTTTTTTTGCGATTGCCAAAAAAACGAGAAAAAAGAAGGCAAAGTCTTCAGTGTGTCATGTAGTGGAAGTGGAAATCGCAGCAGTAGTGCTCTCCAGCAGACAAGGAAAGCAAAGGCCAGTTTAGTTTCGCAGAAAAGAAGAATTGAGAAAAAAAAAAATAGAATTTCAAAAAAAAAAATCATAAAAAATATCTCCTGAAATAAAGTTGAGGTTTAGAAAAAAAAAAATATACAAGTAAATTCCAAAAGCAAGTAAAAAATGTAAACGTTCCGAAAAACACGTGGCGAGTAGGCCGTTCTCTTTTTTATTCAAAAGGGCCTAGCGTAACGTATTTGAAAAATTCACTGAAAACGGGAAGCGGAAACGGAAGTGTTTGGTTTGTTGTCTAGTATGGTTTGTGAGCTGTTAATAGCTATGTGGTGAAAAGTCTGAAATTTTGAAGAAAAAAATATCGTTAAGAAAAACTTTTGCTAGCAGCAGCAGCAAGCAGTTGGAAAGCAAAAGTCATGCTTATGGCCACAGAACGAAGGAGTTGATTTCCTTCTTAATTAAAAGCACAAGTGCGAGCAAAAAAAAAATTTGTCAAAAAAAAAAAAGAAAATTAAAAATCGAATGTAAGGTGTCAAGAAGTGTAAAAGAAATGTAAAAAGTCTTTTAAATCTATTTGGATGATTTTTCTTGTTCAACGCACATACACCCAGTCCAGCTGGAAACAGGATAAGCACACAACAGCCAACAGAGATAGGAGTTTTACTCCTTCACTCAGCTAACACGCTACCATGTTCCTAGTAAACGCCATCAAAAATGGCTTGGAGAAAATGTAAATACGTTTTGTTTCGTTTCTAGAAATGCTTGGGATGTCATTTTTCTTTTAAACTTTCATAAATCCTCTTTTTCTACTCCTATTTGAGATATAACCATCTTTTGATATGGGTTATGATATTTCTCCATATTTTTGCACTCAGCAGGATGTCTATTTTACATTTTGGAAGCCAACAAGAAATGTTAACTTTCTTCCTTCTCTTCTACTTCTACAACCACCTATAAGCGATTTTTTCCCCTTTTTAGCCTACTCAGCAAATAATTAATTTTTTTTCTACATATTTACCCTTTGACCCCGTTTTCAACTCTTGCTTGCTTTGGTTGACCTTAAACCGCTTTTGTATGATTCAGTTTGAGTTTCGATTTCATTTAAATTTTAATTTAAATTTTTTTTTCTTCAACTGTTTCTCAGTTTGTGTCAATTTCTTACATCTTCTTCTTGTTCCTTTTAACTTCCTTTTCGGTTTTCTTGCCTGAGTCAATATTTTTGCTAATTTCCATTTTTTGCATTTTCTTTCCATTCCCTCCTTTCCCTTTATGTTGTATTTGTATGTAGCGTATATAATGTATGGAGGAGAGCTGTGAGCCAACATGGTTGGTTCTTGGCCATTCTGTCCCAAGGAGGCAAATTAAAGATGCTCAAGTTTCTCGAGTGGATGTCGTTGTCGTCGTTGTCGAGAATGGCAAACATATTGTAATTTATAATGCTGAGGTTTCCATTCATGTATTTTTTTTATTTGGCAAAATGACTGTTATCATCCTCAACGTGCTGAGATTTTAAGGCATAAGAGTTTTGTTGTCAAAACAACTTATTGGATTGAATTGAAAAATGGATTCCAGATATACATGTGGATTTTTTTTTTTCAAATATGTATGTAATCTATGTTGGGTCAACTTATAAGGACCAAAAAAAACTCAACAAGCGCTTGACAAAATTGTTACCTGTGCAAAATTATAAGAAATTTTGTTAAAAAAATCATGGATCTAAAATTGAAATCGTACTTCCGGTCTAATATTAAACAAACTTCCGAATTTGTCGCTAAAATTCGCGAATTTCTCCTTGGGCAAAAATATTGACAACCTATAAAAACTAACCCACCCTAATATAAACCCTCTTTTGATCCTTTAATGTCTGAAGGAAACATAGGCTATATAATTTTTTGATATCGGAGGGGTGTGGACCCTCTCCCTGACCCCAAAAACGCCACCCAAGATCAAAGTGGACCGATATACACAATATGGGTATCAAATGAAAGCTTTTGGAGAGTGGAATACGAATATTTTATTTAAGGATCCAAGTACCTAGCAGGCCGTCTCAACTCCAAAACTCCCCCAAACACATAAATTGGCCGCTCATGTCAATATGCAACCCAGATGAAAAGTATTGAGGAAAAGTTTACAAAATATGGCATAAAAAGTCTGGTCCAAGTAATGGGAGGTAGTTCAACATACAAAAACAACGCAAAATTTGGCATATTAGTAGACTATAAAAGACTCAAATGAAAGTATATGGGAATAGATTACGAATATGAGAAAAAAAAAATTTTTAATATCTAGATGGCGCTTTAGCTTAATATATCTAGGTGGCGCTTTACCACCTTAATTAGGTAAATGAACCCGTTATGACAATATGGGACTTAAATGAAAGGCATTTGCAAATAGAAAGCGAATCTGATATCCAATTTTGGTGCCAAGTGCTGCTAGGTATGCTCTAAGGCACCTCCTAAACTAAAGTTATTTTCCAACTCTGGCAATAGGGGGCGCACCTCAAAGTTATTTGGAAGGAAAGAAGGAATTTAATATATATTTTCAGGGCCACTCCAGCATTAAAGTACCCTCCAAACCGTACATATTTACCGACTCTACTCAAATGTACTTAAATGAAAGCTCAAATGAAAGATATTTGGGAATAAAGTACGAATTTTATAACCCTCCCACAAAAATCACTGCTCTTTGCTATAATTTTCAAAAATTCCAGATCTCGGAGATGGGTAGTTCAATTAATCGGAATGATCGGGGTGTATTCATTTTTTTTGCAACACATCGAAATATCCTTATCCGACCATATAAAGTATATATATTCTTGATCAGCGTAAAAATCTAAGACGATCTAAACATGTCCGTCCGTCTATCTGTTGAAATCACGCTACAGTCCTTAAAAATAAAGATATTGAGCTGAAACTTTACAGAGACTCTTTTTTTTGTCCATAAGCAGGAAAAGTACGAAGATGGGCCATATCGGACTATATCCTGATGTAGCCTTCATATAGACCAATCCGCCGATTTAGGGTCTTAGGCTCATAAAAGCCACATTTATTATCTGATTTTGCTGAAATTTTAAACAGTGAGTTGAATTAGGCCACTCGGCATCCTTTTTTAATTTGGCCCACATCGGTCCAGATTTTGATATAACTGCTCTTAAGACCGATCTCGCGATTTAAGATCTTGAGCCCCTAAAAGGCGAATTTATTGTGTGGAATTTGGGACAGTGAGTTAGGTTAGGCCCGTCCACATTTTTCTGCAAAATGGCTCAGATCGGTCCAGATTTGGATATAGCTGCCATATAGACCGATCTCTCGATTTAAGGTCTTGAGCCCCTAAAAGGCGAATTTACTGTGTGGAATTTGGGACAGTGAGTTAGGTTAGGCCCGTCCACATTTTTCTACAATATGGCTCAGATCGGTTCAGATTTGATAATAGCTGCCATAGAGACCGATTTCTCAATTTAAGGTTTTGGGCCCATAAAAGGCGCATTTATTGTCCGATTTTGCCAAAATTTGGGACAGTGATTTGCGTTAGGCTCTTCAATTACTTACTGCAATTTGGCCCGGATCGGTTCAGATTTGATAATAGCTGCCATATAGACCGATCTCTCGATTTAAGGTCTTGGGCCCATAAGGGGCGCATTTATTCTCCAATTTCGCCAAAATTTCGGAAAGTAAGTTGTATTAGGCCCTTTGACATTTTTCTTCAATTATGCCCAGATCGGTTCAGATTGTGATATGGCTGCCATATAGACCGATCTCTTGATATAAAGTCTTGACCTGATAAAAGGCACATTTATAATGCGATTTCGCTGTAACTTGACACAGTGACTTATAATAGGTTTTTCGAAATCCGTGTCGTATATGGTTCAGATCGGTTTATATTTAGATATGGCTACCAAAAAGACCAATATTTTGTTCTACAAAATTGAACAATGACTTGTACGTATTAGACATCTCAATGGCCGTGCTGAATTTGGTTCAAATCGGACCATATTTCGATATAGCTGCTATGGGGGCATAAATTATGAATTTTTCACCCGATTATGACGAAAGGTGGTTTACATATATACCCGAGGTGGTGGAAATCCAAAGTTCGGCCCGTCCGAACGCCTTTTTTACTTGTTTTCACTCTCATGGTCACCTAAGACAAATTAGCAAATTATTGCAATATAGATGAACATATATTGGGTTGCCCAAAAAGTAATTGCGGATTTTTCATATAGTCGGCGTTGACAAATTTTTTCACAGCTTGTGACTCTGTAATTGCATTCTTTCTTCTGTCAGTTATCAGCTGTTACTTTTAGCTTGCTTTAGAAAAAAAGTGTAAAAAAAGTATATTTGATTAAAGTTTATTCTAAGTTTTATTAAAAATGCATTTACTTTCTTTTAAAAAATCCGCAACTACTTTTTGGGCAACCCTATATGGGAATCGGTTCAGATTTGTATATATATATACAAATCTGAATATGGGCCAATTTGAATCATACTTGGCACATTTTTTGGAAGTCATATCAAAACAAGTAGAAGCCTCCGCAGCGCAGAGGTAAGCATGTCCGTCTATGACGCTAAAAGCCTGGATCCCAAACCTTGCTTTAATATCAGAAACAATTTTCAGCGGTGGTTTTTCCCTCCTATTGCTGGCGGCATTTGTGGGGTACTGTACCATATATAAACTTCTCCTTAAATAGGTCTCGCATTGCGGCTAGCCGTTCGTACTCGGCTATAAAAAGGAGGGCCCTTATCAATGAGCTTAAACTTGAATCGTACAGGACTCATTGATATGTTAGAAGTTTGCCAAAAAAAGCGAATTTTGTATCCGATTCCACTGAAAATTGGAGCAGTGAGTTCTGTTAGAGCACACATCATCATCTTCTAGTATTTTCCAGTTCGGACCATATTTGGATATAGCCGATTAAAAATAGATTAGGTTAGGTTGAAAAGAGTATGCGGATATAAATCCGCCCCATGCCACTATGGGCATACACCTAAGCCAGTAATTGGCTTTTTGTGCGCTCTAAAAACTAAAAAAATATCTCGAAAAAGAAATTGGTTCATGTCTGGTATTGTGTCCCCACCTAAGTGCTGGGGTCTTTTAGCCGCAAAAGCCGAGCAATGACATGGGATTTAAGGTCTTGTCGTGTACTACCCGGTTTTTGATTAAATTGAGTACCATGTGTTAGAGCCTTAGTCATCCGTGCCGGGTATGGTTCAGATCGGATAACATTTGGATAAAATTTCTCGACATCTTTTTGCAAGTCATAACAAAACACCTCATGCAAAATTTCAGCCAAATAGGATGAGAACTGCGCGCTCTAGCGTCTCAAGAACTCAAGATCCAAGATCGGTTTATATGGCTGCTGTATCAGGTTATGAACCGATTTCGACCATAGATTTAGCACAGTTATTGGAAGTCATAACAAAACACCTCATGCAAAATTTCAGCCAAATCGGATGAGAACTGCGCCCTCTAGAGGCTCAAGAGGTCAAGACAGCTATATCAAAATATGGACCGATTTGGACCATTTGGACCATTTGCAATAATAAAAAGTATTTGTGCAAAATTTTAAGCGGCTATCTTTATTCCTTCGAAAGTTAGCGTGCTTTCGACAGACAATCGGACGGACGGACATGGCTAGATCGATTTAAAATGGCATGACGATCAAGAATATATATACTTTATAGGGTCTTAGACGCCTATTTCAAGGTGATACAAACAGAATGACGAAACTAGTATACCCCCATCCTATGGTGGAGGGTATAAAACTAGGTAGTAGTTTGTTAATCGTTTGTTTTGTTAATCTCTGAATGTATAAGGCGGACGAAGTTTGCGATTCATCCTTATATCATTTTCAGCATCTGGCTTACACAAATTACTTTTTAAAGAATCAAACTTTTTGACATAAACCAAAAATCTCACAAAAGTTTAGTGTTTAGCGCAGATAAATAAGAGATAATGGCAACGTCCTTGTTAGCTCAATGTAGTGATCCTTAATTTATATAAGGTTCGTAATAATTCTATGGAATTCATATTGCCAATGTGAAACAAGTGTTAACTCTATAAGAAACAAGACACAGAACTCAAAATAATGGAATATTCTATTATATAACAAAGTGTGAAATTAATTAATTTTCTATGGTTGCCTTTAAAAGCACTTCATTCTATTAAATCTTCACTCCTTGGCATATATGGCAGCCTTTAACATTTCCCATGCACTACAAACAACATTCAAATTCAAATCAAATAACGCATTTCGTGTAAAAGCTTTAAAGTGTCTGCTGTAAGTCAACACTTTAGGGGCGCTAAATAAAATAGAAAGCTTTATGACTACATTCTGTTGCATAGCCACAAACACAAGCACACACACACATCCTGTGGCAGGACAAAATGTGGCACCCCTCGACATGGTGGCATACGTAAAGCAAAGAGCTTTACAAAAATAGTAACAACTGTGAACTTTGGTGTGTTCAGTTCAGTTCAGTTTCTTTTTTCTGTCACGGCAAAAAGTCCCTCTAGCATGGACGAATATAGAGTTTATTTATAAACCTTTTAGGCATGTTAGTCGAATTTGTTTGCCCCCTCCCTCTTCACATTGCCTTTTCTTGTCAAACGATATGCAGTCAACAGTCATAAAATATGGCAAACTCGTCGAGTGCTCAGTTGGATGACGATGATGACGGCTAGGACGATAAATGATAAGGTGAACATTGCAAGCCATTGCAAATGCAGCCAAGGTAATAAATGACACACGTCGCTCGTTGCTGAATGGCAAATGTGTGCGACATTTGAAAGTCATGATGTTACAGTTACTCTTGGTTCTGAGTTATTAATTTCTTTCAATTTAATATAGCAATTAGACGATGAATGGGTATACGTGAAGAACAATTTAAATGAAGGCAAATATTGTAATGGGAAGTAGAATGAGATACAAATTGAATTAAGATTTCATATTGAAGCAGAAAATGTTAATCCCAAAAGATGCTCGCAGTTTAAGTACCTTAATTTGAATGGATAACCATGGGCCTAAATTGAAATCGCTATTCTGGTGTTTAGCATCAACGTTCCTCAAATCGTCCTAAAACAGTTTAATTATGAATAAATGTCATGGAAAGAGATCTGATATCAAATGGAAAGAGATCTGATATCAAACTCAGAGACAAGTGACTGGGTGTAGCGCATCCCGAAAAAAAGAAGAAAGGTATTCAGAAGTAGAGTACCAATTTTGAATTAAAAAATGTTTATTGAACGATCGTGACAATATGGGACTCAATTTAAAGGCATTCGGGAGAGGATTACGAATTTGATCAGGAAGGAAGAATAGGCTTTACAATTTGTGGATATCGGACAAAGGGGGCGGACCGTCCTCCGTTACCCCAAAAACACGACCCAAAATCAAAAGTGGATGGATCGGGGCAATATGGGTATCAAAGAAAGGTACTGAAGAATTGAATACGAATCTGACATAAAAATCAGATCGAAGTAAAGGTGGTTACCCCAACCCCCAAAAGAGCCCCAAAAGGGCATATGACCCATCATGACTATATGGGACTATGGTGTGTTTGTTCCGTAGGATCAAAAACGGGTGATTTTCACAGATTTTGTAGGTTTGTCAGCAGGAAACAAAGGCTATATAATCTTCAGATATCGGATGGGGGCGGACTCTCCCCCATAACCAAAAAAACGCCACCCAAAATCAAAACTGGAGTGCTAGGCACATATGGGTATCAAACAAAATGGCCGCCCCAATCTTAAAACTCCTCTAAACAGATATATTAGATGTTCATGTCAATAGTGGACTCAAATGAAAAGTATTCGGCAGTAGATTACATAAAAATGATATAAAAAATTAAACCCAAGCAATGGGAGGTCGCCCCACCCCAAATACACCCAAATGGGCATATTAGCCGGCCATGGCTATATGTGACTTAAATGAAAGGTATTTGGGAGTAGATTACGAATATGACATTAAAATTTGTGTTCACGTCTAGGTGGCGCTTTTCCTTCCAAAAATATGTCAAATATGTTGATTGACCCATTATGACAATGAAAACGAATTTCATTTCCAATTTTGGAGCCTGAACTTCAACTGAACAACGGTATTTGGGAGTAAAGAACGAATTTTATATCTATTGGGTTGCCCAAAAAGTAATTGTCGTTAATATAGTAGTAATATAGTCGGCGTTGACAAATTTTTTCAACGGCTTGTGACTCTGTAATTGCATTCTTTCTTCTGTCAGTTATCAGCTGTCACTTTTAGCTGGCTTTAGAAAAAAAGTGCGCGAAATTTTGTTTACATTTGTTTGTTTGGCGTCAATTTTAATAGGGAGCCCACATGTATTGAAAGAAATTCATTTAACAAACCGAATCAACGCTTGTGATATGCACCTTAAACGCAATGAATTCGATCCGTTTTTAAAACGAATCATAACTGAAGATGAAAAATGGATTGTTTACAACAACGTTAGTCGAAAACGATCATGGTCCAAGCATGGTGAACCAGCTCAAACCACTTCAAAGGCTGATATCCACCAAAAGAAGGTTATGCTGTCTGTTTGGTGGGATTGGAAGGGTGTGGTATATTTTGAGCTGCTTCCAAGGAACCAAACGATTAATTCGGATGTTTACTGTCAACAATTGGACAAATTGAATACAGCCATCAAGGAGAAGTGACCAGGTCAATCGTAAAGTTATCATATTCCACCAGGACAACGCTAGACCGCACACATCTTTGGTCTCTCGCCAAAAACTGAGTGAGCTTGGCTGGGAACTTTTGATGCATCCACCATATAGCCCTGACCTGCACCATCAGACTACCATTTATTTCGATCTTTGCAGAACTCCTTAAATGGTAAAACTTTCGGCAATGATGAGGCTATAAAATCACACTTGGTTCAGTTTTTTGCAGATAAAGGCCAGAAGTTCTATGAGCGCGGAATACTAAATTTGCCAGAAAGATGGCAAAAGGTTATCGAACAAAATGGCAATTATATATTTGATTAAAGTTCATTCTAAGTTTTATTAAAAATGCATTTACTTTCTTTTAAAAAATCCGCAATTACTTTTTAGGCAACCCAATATTTTCAGGGCAAAGTGCAGGTGGCCATCCCAGCCCTAAAACACCCTCCAATGGGTTCATATATACCGACTATGGCGTTATGGGGCTCAAATTAAAGGAATTTGGGAGTGGAGCACGAATTTGATATTTGATTCGAAATGTTCGAGGTATAATCCCTCCTCTAAAAATCACTTCTCATTACCTTACTTTGCAAAAACACCAGTTCTCGGAGATTGGTAATGCGATTCGTTGGAATTTTTTTTTTTGCACTCTCACAGTAAGAAGAAAACATGGTTTCTATTGCTAGGCTCGGTGGCCTTCCAAAACCCACCAAATGGATATATAGACCAATGCAAATGTAAATTTTGCCCATGAACATTCCACTAAGGAACAGGGGCAAACTTCTTACATATCAATGAGTGCAATCCGATTCCAGTTTTTTAAGCTTAATGATAAGGGGCCTCCTTTTTATAGCCTAGTCCATTATACACTATAGCGCCGCATTATGCGGTCATATAACAATATCGATTTCTGTTCTGCTTATCTGAAGGAATTTTTTATCCGAAAGATCTAAAGTAGTCTTTCGACATTTCGGAAAGAATACTGGGCGATGTTTGAAGTGTGATTCGTTTTTTTTTTAATTTGTTTGTTATGGCGATGCCCAAAATTTGTTGAATCGTTAGTGTTGTGCTGAAAATTTAAAAGACTCTGGACAGCACGTCAAAATATTTTGGCTTTCTTTTGTGTTTATATGATGTTTTTTTTTATTTGAGAGTAATCGATCAGCATTTAAACGTGTTAGGCGGTTTTTATGCATGTGTTTTTCTTAAACAATTAATTTCTATCATTTATTTTTGTATGAGAGCTCTGAAGAAAAAGAAATAAGTATTTTTCAGTCGTGAGAAAAGAATTATAAAACCTTCTTTAATAATAACAAGTAAAAGCGTGCTAAGTTCGGCCGGGCCGAATGCCCTCCACCATGGATCGCATCTCTCTCTTTTTTTTTAAGGCAAAATAATAAAACAAAAGAATTGCTATGTTATTGGAACAATATCAAGTTTTGGTTCATTTCGGACCATAATTGAATTGAATATTGGAGACCAAAGTAGTCATTGTGTAAAATTTCAGCCAAATCTAGTAAGAATTGCGTTCACTAGGGGCTGAAGAAATAAAATAGGGAGATCGGTTTATAGGGGAGCTGTATTTGACACGTATATTAAAGGTCATGGGAGAAGCAGTTGTACAAAATTTCTGCCAAATCAGATAATACTTGCGCCCTTTGCAGGCAAAAAGATAAGATCCCATATCGGCAGCTATGGTTACGGACCGATTTGAATTATTCTTAGCATAGTTGTTAAAAGTCATAACAAAACACCTCAAGCAAAATTTCAGCTAAATCGGATAACAATTGCGCCCTCTAGTGGTTCAAGAAGTCAAAACCCCAGAACGGTTTATATGGCAGCTACACCAGGTTATGAACCGATTTGAACCATTTAAATACAGTTGTTGGAATACATAGCAAAACACGTCATGCTAAATTTCAGCTAAATTGGATAGAAATTGCTCCCTGTAGTGGCTTAAGAAGTCAAGACCCCAGATCGGTTTATATGACAGCTATATCAGGTTATGAATCGATTTGAACCATTCTTAATACAGTTGTTGAATTTTGCACCTCATGCAAAATTTCACCCAAATCGGATAATAATTGCGCCCTCTAGTGGCTGACTAAGTCAAAACCGCAGATCGGTTTATATGGCAGCTACATCAGGTTATGGACCGATTTGAACCATACTTGGCACAGTTGTTGGAAGTCATAGCAAAACACGTCATGAAAAAATTGCGCCCTCTAGCAGCTCAAGAAGTCAAGACCTCAGATCGGTTTATATGACAGATATATCAGGTTATGGACTGATCGAACTATTCTTAGCACAGTTGTTGAAAATCATACCAAAACACCTCATGCAAAATTTCTGACAAATCATAAACTAATTGCGCCCTCTAATGGCTCAAGAAGTCAAATCCCAGATAAGTTTATATGACAGCTATATCAAAACGTGGACCGATGTAGCCCATTTACAATCCCAACCGACTTACACTAACAAGAAGTATTTGTGCAAAATTTCAAGCGACTAGCTTTACTCCTTCGAAAGTTCGCGTGCTTTCGACAGACAGACGGACGGACGGACAGACGGACAGAAAGACAGACGGACCCATTTACATTCCCAACCGACCTACACTAATAAGAAGTATTTGTGCGAAATTTCAAGCGACTAGCTTTACTCCTTCGAAAGTTCGCGTGCTATCGACAGACAGACGGATGGACAGATGGACGGACGGACAGACAGACGGGCAGACAGACGGACAGACGGACTGACAGACGGACGGACAGACGGGCGGACAGACGGACGCACGGACGGACAGACGGGCAGACGGACTGACAGACGGACGGACAGACGGGCGGACAGACGGACGCACGGACGGACAGACGGACGGACAGACGGACGGACAGACGGACGGACAGACGGACGGACAGACGGACGGACAGACGGACGGACGGACAGACGGACGGATAGACGGACGGATAGACGAACGGATAGACGGACGGGCAGACGGATGGACGGACAGACGGACGGACGGGCAGACGGACAGACGTACGGATAGACGGACGGACGGACGGACGGACAGACAGACAGACAGACGGATAGACGGACGGTTATGGCTAGATCAACTTTAAATGTCATGACGATCATGTATATATATAGTTTATGGGGTCCTACGAATATTTTTCGAGGAGTTACAAACAGAATGACGAAATTAGTAAACCCCCATCCTGTGGTGGAAGGTGTATTTAATACAATATAAGGGGTCAAAAAATTTTTCAAAAATCCATACGAATTCGAAAAGTTGGAAAATGCATCTGAATTCAATAGGATTTAATTTCAAAAATTGATTAGAATTCTGCACGACAGCTCTAATTTCCCTTCAGAATTTCCCATGATTTTTGCCAGGAATTCGGTGCGAAGTGTCAGCGAAAACCTCAGATGACCCTCCAAAATTTTCTCTCTGCTATAGCGTCAACCACTCCATATATATTATTGGTTACAAATTCAGATTGACTTCGGATCCTAGTTCGAATGAATTTGCTCACTTCGGACCAAATTCTGAACGTTTGATTCACTGGGCATATACTACCAACTTATGTGTGTGTATGAGTTCATATGTTTATTGTAATGTTGTGCGTGGTATATTGCATTTTCGCCGTACACATACAAAATTCACTTCACAGTTTGCCTCTTCATCTGTCTGTCTGTCTGTCCGTCTTTCTGTCAATTCTTGGTTAGTTACATTTCACCGTATGTTTGACATACGTAGTTGGCCCATAGTTCGACATTTTAAATGCTTTGTTGGCTGCGTTCTGTTTTGGTTAGTGAACATTTGCTCCTGTCGATATCAAAGTTGTTGCTGTTCGTATTGTTCTTGTTGCTATAGGCTTTTTTATTAAATGTATTCTCTTTTAAGGGAATTGCATGTTTAAACTACAACAACAACACAAAAAAAAGAATAACAACAAAAAAGAAACTAAAAATCGAATACGACATAAGCATTTAAAATGAACTTAAGTAATTTTTTATATGTCGAACAGAGGCGTAGCCTAGTAAGAGACTTGAAGTAGAGAAGAGGATAAAATTTTTAAGTTTAGGGAGATAAATCGAGGGTTGCCACTTTGTTGAAAACTGAAACTCTTCCAATGTTATATCACTTGAATCTCTATATAGCTCGTTTCGAAATGCTCCAAATAGTTCAGGTCAGTTCTGCACGGAGACGAAAACTTAGGATATTTCACATCAAATGCCACATGCTCTCAACTTTTACCCCTTGTAGTTCGCCTCAACCATACCATTATGTAAAAGGTTCTCTGCTAAAAACTTTGTTCAGAGTTAAGTTAACTTAAAGGGAACTAAATATACCCTTGTAGGGTATTCAAAATTCTCTTCCACCAAATTCAAAACCTTCTTTAATATCTCCTTTTTCTTTCGCTTACTTCTAATTGGCCAAATATTTTCTGTTGGCATTGCTCTTGAGTAAATACTCCCGACATTTTTGTTGGCATTTTGAAAATGTTGCCGCTCATAAAATACCTTCACTTTTTGGCACATGAAATGTTAAGTTTTTTTTGTGGTTTTATTCACGGTTGCAAATTTTATTTATTGTGAAAAAAAAATTTGGACAAATGTTGGGGCACCTTGTGTGGTAGGAAGGGGAGAATTTGTTTTTTGACACCCTGTTTACACCTGAATATCGGAAATGAAAATGCCACTGGCTATGAGAAAGCAATTGAAAAAAACAAAGTACAAACCAACTATACCTATAGCAACATTTCTGACTTCCAAGCTTAAAAGTTCTGGTGGTCGTATCTGCCGTCACAGCCAATTCTCGTTGGTTGTCCATAATGTGTTGTTTAACTTAAATAAACTGGAAAAACAAATTAAATTGGAACTAAAAATTTACAACGAAAGAAAGGAGACATACCCACATGAGGGAAGTGAGTTGAAATGCATAGAGATGGAAAGGTCATGAAATATTAGGATGTAATGCAAACGGAGAAAATATTTTTTTTCAAATACTTAAAAATTTAAATAAAATTTAAAAAAACTTAAAAAACAAAAAAACAGGTAAAAGCGTGCTAAGTTCGGAGACCATAGTAGAATATTGGAGACCATAGTAGAAGTCATTGTGTACAATTTCAGCCAAATCTATTAGTAAGAATTGCGCACTTTAGGGGCTGAAGAAGTAAAATAGGGAGATCGGTTTATAGGGAAGCTACATTAGGCTATAAACCGATTCATACCATTTTCGACACGTATGTTAAAAGTCATGAGAGAAGCCGTTGCACAAAATTTCAACCAAATCGGATAATAATTGCGTCCTCTAGTGGCTCAAGATGTCAAGATCCCATATCGGTTTATATGGCAGCTATATCAGGTTATGGACTGATTTGAACTATTCTTAGCACAGCTGTTGAAAGTAATAACAAAATATTTCGAGCAAAATTTCAGCTAAATCGGATAATAATTGCGCCCTCTAGTGGCTCAAGAAGTCAAAACCCCAGATCGGTTTATATGGCAGCTATATCAGTTTATGGACCGATTTGAACTATCCTTGATACAGTTTTTGGCAGTCAGAACAAAAATCGTCGTGCAAAATGTCAGCCAAATCGGAGAGGAATTGCTCTCTGTAGAGGCTCACGAAGTCAAGAGCCCAGATCGGTTTATATGACAGCTATATCAGGTTATGGACCGATTTGAACTATTCTTAGCACAGATGTTGAAAGATATAACAAAATATTTCGTGCAAAATTTCAGCTAAATCGGATAATAATTGCGCCCTCTAGTGGCTCAAGAAGTCAAAACCCCAGATCGGTTTATATGGCAGCTATATCAAAACGTGGCCCATAGACCATTACAAGCCAATTTACAATCCCAACCGACCTACACTAATATGAAGTATATGTGCAAGATTTCAAGCGGCAACCTTTACTCTTTTGAAAGTTAGCGTGCTTTCGACAGACAGACGGACGGACGGGCAGACGGACGGACAGACAGACGGACATGGCAATTTCGTCTTAAAATGTCATGACGATCCAGAATGTATATACTTTATGGGGTCTTAGACGAATATTTCGGGGAGTTACAAACAGAATGACGAAATTAGTATACCCCCATCCTATGGTGGAGGGTATCAAAATAAACCGATTTAAACCTTATACGACACGGATGTCGAATCAAAATCCGTCTATATGGCAGCTATATCCAAATCTGGACCGATTTGGGCCAAGTTGCTGAAAAATTTCGAAGAGCCTTACACAAAACACTGTCCCAGATTTCAGCGAAATCGGACAATATTTGCGTCTTTTAAGAGCCCAAAACCTTAAATCGAGAGATCGGTCTATATGGCAGTTAAATTCAAATCCGGGCCGATCTGGGCCAAATTGAAGAAGGACATCGAAGAGCCTAACTAAACTCACTGTCTCAAATTTCAGTGACATCGGACAATAAATGCGTCTTTTGTGGGCCCAAAACTGTAATCGAGAAATCGGTCTATGTGGTAGCTATATCCAAATCTAGACCGATTTGCGCCATATTGCAGAAGAATGTCAAGGGGCTTAACTTAACTCACTGTCCCAAATTTCAACGTAATCGGACAATAAATGCGTCTTTTATGGACCCAAAAACCCTAAATCGGAGGATCGGTCTATATGGCAGCTATATCCAAATCTGAACCGATTAGGGCTAAATTGACAAAGGATCTCGAAGGGCCTAACGCAACTCACTGTCCCAAATTTCGGCGACATCGGACAATAAATGTGTCTTTTATAGGCCTAAGACCCTAAATCGGCCGATCGGTCTATATGGAAGCTATAACCAAATCTGGACCGATTAGGGTCAAATCAACGAAGGATGTCGAAGGACCTAACAAAAATCACTGTCCCAAATTTCAGCTAAGTCGGATAGTAAATGTGGATTTTATGGACCTAAGACCCTAAATCGGCGGATCGGTCTATATGGCAGCTATAACCAAATCTGGACCGATCTGATCCAAATTGAAGAAGGATGTCGAAGGGCCTAACACAACTCAATGTCCTAAATTTCAGAAAAATGCGATACTAAATGTGGCTTTTATGGGCCTAAGATTCTAAATTGGAAGAACGGTCTATATGGCAGCTATATCCACATCGGGACCGATCTGGGCTAAATTGATGAAGGATGTCGAAGGGCTTAACACAACTCACTGTCCCAAATTTCAGCAAAATCGGATAATAAATGTGGCTTTTATGGGCCTAAGACCCTAAATCGGCGGATCGGTCTTTATGGGGGCTATATCCAAATCTGAACCGATCTGGGTCAAATTGACAAAGGATCTCGAAGGGCCTAACACAACTCACTGTCCCAAGTTTCAGCAAAATCGTATAAAAAATGTGGCTTTTATGGGCCAATGATCCTAAATCGGAGAATCGGTCTATGTGGCAGCTATATCCAAATCTGAACCGATCTGGGCCAAATTGAAGAAGGATGTCGAAGGGCCCAACACAACTCACTGTCCCAGGTTTCAGCAAAATCGTATAATAAATGTGGAATATCGGTCTATATGGCAGCTATATCCAAATCTGAATCGATCCGAGCCAAATTGACGAAGGATGTTGAAGGGCTTAACACAACTCACTGTCCCAAATTTCAGCAAAATCGGATAATAAATATGGCTTTTATGGGCCTAAGACCCTAAATCGGCGGATCGGCCTATATGGGGGCTATATCAAGATATAGTCCGATTTAGCTCATCTTCGAACTTAACCTGCTTATGGACAAAAAAAAAAAAAAAAAATCTGTGCAAAGTTTCAGCTCAATGTCTTTGTTTCTAAAGACTATAGCGTGATTTCTAAAGGCTGACGGACAGAGAGACAGACGGACGGACATGTCTAAATCGTCTTAGATTTTCACGCTGATCAAGAATATATATACTTTATAGGGTCGGAAATGGATATTTCGATGTGTTTTAAACGGAATGACGAAATGAATATACCCCTCATCCATCGGTGGTGGGTATAATGAGCAGATCGGTTGAAAATTGCAGTTACTATTGCCATTTAAGTGCAAATCGTGCGATACATATGTATGGGAGCTATATCCAAATCTGAACCGATTTTGGTGAAATCTTGCAGATATGTTCAAATCATTAGCAAAACAATCCCTAGCAAATTTTGTGCAGATGGGTTGAAAATTTAAGTTAGTATGGCCATTTAAGTGCAAATTGGGCGGTACCTATATATTTTAGTTATATCTAAATCTGAACCGATTTTGATGAACTCTTGCAGATTTGTAAAATTTAGGAACAAAACAATCATTGCTAATTTTTGTGCAGATCGGTTGAAAATTGAATAGTCTGTAGCCATTTAAGTGCAAACCGGGCGATACATATACATAGGAGCTATATCTAAATCTGAACCGATTTTTACCAAAATCAATAGCATCGTTCTTGCGCCAAATAAGTAACAGTTGCAAAATTTGGTGACAGTTGAACAACAGTACCTTGATTACAAGAATAAATGGAATCACAGACGGACATGGCTAAATCGAATCAAAAAGTGATTCTGAGTCGATCGGTATACTTATCAATGGGTCTAGCTCTTCTCCTTCTTAGCGTTGCAAACAAATGCCCAAATCTATAATACCCTGTACCACAGTGGTGGTGTAGGGTATAAATAGGAAGAAAATTTAAAATCTTCTGTTTAGTTTTACCCTATATTAAACATGATAATATACCGTCCAAATTACGTACCTATGTATGGGTATGTGTATTTCTGTTCTGCCAGATAGGCGGATGTTTATACAAAAACAATCATTGTGCATTGTCCTCTCACCACACCACAATTAGGACAGAAGGATAAGTGGGTGAACAATGGACACTGAGATCCGAAAACCACCACCAAACTATTCATGCAGCCTTCCTCCCCCTTACCTTTAGCAAGCCAACACCTAGCCCCCTACTTTTCCCAAAAGGCCTAGTAAACCACATGTCTTTGGCTGGATAAATGTTCTAAATACTCTAAAAAAAGTATGACGAAATTTCAACAAAATTGTATAACAATTATTTAAAATGTTCATCGCCAAGCCGCCAACCATACACCACCACAACAACAATAAAGTTTCAATGATACACAAACACAGAGCGTTGCATGTGTATATACACCTGTTTAAATTCGATAGATGTTAGTTCCTAAGTCTGTCTGTCTCCTTGTCTGCTGGCAAGTGTGACTGTGTGTTATATGGTAGGGCTTGTGGCAAGTAGTACAAGGAAGCCCCGAAAACATATGGAAGATATCATCGCCTATAAGTGAAATTGCCGACAGTACGGACATATAGCAACGCTTGCATAAATGTGTTGACAGCAAGGGATAATTAAATAGCAAATGGAAGAAATGTCTAAAAATTAAGCTCACACAGTAAAAAGTAAAGTTGAGTGGAAAATTTTTATTCAAGGAAAGAAATTCGAAAAACTAGCAGTTACCTTATCACATTCACTGCCTTAGTGAAATTTTGGTAATAAATGCCATATTTGTTTAACTATTTATTTAATCTGAGGTGTTAAAACGGCAATAAGTGTGTTGATGATTGCATACTTTTAGGGAGGTAGCTATCTACCTCCCTAGCCGCAGCGCTGTACAACTTAACCAACCGACAATGTAGGACGTATGTGTTCATATGTATGGGTATCAAAAAATGTTCACGCACGCTCGCCCATATATGCGGAAAATTTGTGTGTTTCTAATGAAAGTATTAGCGCATGAATGTATGAGGAAAGCCTTTATTACAGCACCAACAGTAACAACACCAACACCAACAACAACTGAAGAGCATGCAAATAAACTGCTTATTGTTGTAGTTGCTGTTGGTTGGCTTATTTTTCACATTCAGTCACTTACACCTCGGTTTGATACGGTTTTTGTTTTTTCCATTACAAACAAGTCGAAGCAAAGAGTGCCAAAATAGCAAAAAACAAAACGAAAACTTATACATAAACATCCATATCCACACACACACACACACACAAACACATTTAGAAAGAAAACAAATTCAGAAAAAGAAAACAGTTTGGTCGGTTAGTGGGTTCGCATCGGTTGCATAAAAGGCCATTTAAAAAATGATAACAACCGACGATAATCGCTCAAAAAAAAAAAAAATCCCCAAAATTATAATCACACGCGGCACATTATTCGGCAAAAACGAAAAGAAGAATTTAATTTTGCGCTTCATTGAACGTTATAACGATAATCAGAAGCAACTCGGCGGTATAATTTTTGATAAAGAAGCATAAAAAGGAAAAGTGCAATTCTTTACACGAAAAACAAGAATGCTAAGGGCTTGAGATATTCTTTGGAGGCAATGCACCAAAGAATGTGGCAAGAGAAGCCAAGGTGTCTTAACAAAAGTGCGTAGTAGTCAAAGTTTTGCCCATCAACACATCTCTCTAAAAATCATGCATAGAGAAAATGGAAATAGTGAAAAATAGAGTAATGCCACAAAGATGAAGGAAAAAAGGCATTACACTATTCTCCTTTGTAAAGTGTGTAGTTGTGTGTGACTTAGGGTGTGTTTGTATGTTTCAAAGTGTGCCAAATTGTCTCAGCTTCAGAGTCTTGGTTAAAAAATGGAAATTTCCCCAAAAGCATTCTTCTTCCCTTTTGTGTCTTGAGTAACAAAAGCGAAAATTTAAAGCGAAAAAAATTCAAGAAACACCATTATGAATCATCATTATTAGATTAGTGCTGTCGTTGTAGTAGTAATATGCCATATTCTATATGCTCCTTTATACCTATTATCATATTGGCAAAAACTAACATTAGCTATGACATTTTGAAGTCATTTTCTTTAATCTTAGCTTACAATACCAGGGGATAAAAATGACTTTTTTCACTTTTCCCTCAGTAGAAAGTATTGGTCTTAAGATCAAGGACTTTTAGAACAATTTACTTTCGATGATTTGCGATAAAAAGTATAATAATGACAGGTAAAAAGTGCATAGTTCGGCCGGACTGTATCGTGGGAACCCCTCATCATGGTAGTTTAAGGGAACATGTTTATTTTACCAAATTTCTGCCAATGAGCCAAACATTGGAACTTCTAGGGCAGTAATAAACTAAAAGGAGGATCTGTTTATAAGGGAGCTGTATCAAGTTATAGAATTATTTGGATAGTACTTGACATGGTTGTTGCCAGTCTTAACAGAACTCTACCCAAGAAATTTCAGCTAAATCGGTTAACATTTGGCTTATGATATCTAAAAGGGATAGGGATCTGATAGGGATAGGCGGTTCCTATGGAAGCTATCTCAGCTTATACACCCATTTGGATAATACAACGGATATAAGAAGTTATAAAAAGTTATAAAGCTAATTTTCAGTTAAACCGGATCATAAGTGCATCTTCTATAGGGACCACGAAATCAAGTCAGATGACCATTTTAGCTGTGAGTAAAGCTATCACCGCACATATCAGTCACAGTCCGAATGCAAAACTACCTCATGAACGAAGTGCCGTCGTGGCAGTCACCTGCTCTATCCTGGCAAGTGGCAATAACATCAATGGACTTTGCGAGTTATGATAGAGGTGTACCTATGCAGTTTGGATTGGCGTAAAGTGGACGAATGAAACTAATAAAAAACCAGTAAGGAAAGGCAAAAGTCGGGCGGAGCCGACTGTATAATACCCTACACCATCGAGTATACGTAATACTTTTAATAGATAGCACTTATATCCAAATTTAGTCAAACCTTAATTTTGCATACCTATTGAAATATCGAATAGAATCTTTTACGATTTTCTTACGATGGTACGAAAATTGTGGCTTCTACATCCTTAAAAGTCGAAACGCATAAAATATATACATGTGAGTTTTATCCAAATCGATTTTGATGAAATTGTACACACGTATTGGGACGGCAATTTAACCATCTCATGAAAAATTTTGTTGCGATCGGACCAAAATTGTGGTTTCTACAGCCTTAAAAGGCGATATCGGATGAAAAATAATATATGGGAGCTATATCTAAATCTGGACCGATTTCTATAGAACTTTGCACACATATGAGGATGTTGAAGAAAACGCTCCATGCCAAATTTTGTAAAGATCGGACCAAAATTGTGGCTTCTACAGCCTTAAAATCCCATATCGGATGAAAAATATATAAGGGAGCTATATGTAAATCTGAACCGATTTTTATGAAACTTTGCTCACATATGAGGATGTTAAATAAAACGCTCCATGCCAAATTTTGTAAATATCGCACTAAAATTATGGCTACTACAGCTTTAAAAGGGCATATCGGATGAAAGATATACATGGGAGCTATATATACATCTGATCCAATTATTATGAAATTTTACACACATATTGGGACTTCACAAAGAGCACTTCGTGCCAAATTTTGTATAGATCGAACCAAAATTGTGCCTTCTACAACCTTAATAGGTCAAATCGGACGAAAGTTATATATGGGAGCTATAACTAAATCTGAACCGATTTAGATGAAACTTTTCACACATATGAGGACGTTGAATAAAACACTCTATGCCAAATTTTGTAAAGATCGGACCAAAATTGTGCCTTCTACAGCCTTAAAAGGGAATATCGGATGGAAGATATACATGGGAGCTATATATACATCTGATCCAATTATGATGAAATTTTGCACACATATTTGGACTTTACAAAAAGCACTTCGTGTCAAATTTTGTTAAGATCGGACCAAAATTGTGCCTTCTATAGCCTTAATAGGTCAAATTGGATGAAAGTTATATATGGGAGCTGTAACTAAATCTGAACCGATTTAGATGAAACTTTGCATACATATGAGGACGTTGAATAAAACGCTCCATGCCAAATTTTGTAAATATCGGACCAAAATTGTGGCTGCTACAGCCTTAAAAGTCCATATCGGATGAAAGATATACATGGGAGCTATATATACATCTTATCCAATTATTATGAAATTTTACACACATATTGGGACTTCACAAAGAGCACTTCGTGCCAAATTTTGTATAGATCGGACCAAAATTGTGCCTTCTACAGCCTTAATAGGTCAAATCGGACGAAAGTTATATATGGGAGCTATAACTAAATCTGGACCGATTTCTATGGAACTTTGCACACATATGAGGACGTTGAATAAAACACTCTATGCCAAATTTTGTAAGGATGGGACCAAAATTGTGGCTACTACAGCTTTAAAAGGGCATATCGGATGAAAGATATACATGGGAGCTATATCTAAATCTGGACCGATTTCAATGAAATTCTGCAAACATTTGGGTCGCTAAAAACACTTCGTGCCAAATTTTGTAAGAATCGGACCAAAATTGTGGCTTCTACAGCTTTAAAAGGGCACATCGGATGAAAGATATATATGGGAGCTATATCTTAGTCTGAACCGGTTTTTTTTCAAAATCAATAGCGTTCGTCCTTGAACCAAAAAAGACACCTATGCAAAATTTTGTGAAAATCGGACAATAAATGCGACCTATTCCTTGATTACAAGAATACATAGACAGACAGACGGACATAGCTAAATCGAATCAGGAAGTGATGCTAAGCCGATCCGAATGCTTATCGATGGGTCTAGGTCTTCTTCTACTTAGCGTTGCAAACAAGTGCACAAATCCATAATACCCTGTACCACAGTGGTGGTGGAGGGTATAACAAGTAAGAGCGGGCTAAGTTCGAACGAGCCGAATCCTATATACCCTCCACCATTGATCGCATTTGTTGGGTTCTTTGCGAGGCATCTTTTTTTGGGCAAACAAAAAATAATGAATAAGAACTGTTATACTATTGGAGCTTTATCAAGTTATAGTCCAATTCGGACCATAAATGAATTGAATGCTGAACATTGTAGAAGTCAGTGTGGAATATTTCAGTCCATTCGAAAAAGAATTGCGCCTTGTAGGGGCTGAAGAAATCAAGATCCCAGATCGGTTTATATGACAGCTATATCAGGTTATGTACCGATTTGCGCCATACTTAACACAATTATTGGAAGTCACAACAAAACACCTCATGCAAAATTTCTGCCAAATCGGTTGGAAATTGCGTCATCCAGCGGCTCAAGAAGTCAAGATCCAAGGTCGGTTTATATGACAGCTATACCAGGTTATAAACCGATTTAAATCATACTTAGCACAGTTGTTGGATGTGATACCAAAACACCATTTGCAAAGTTACAGCCAAATCGGATAAGAATTGCACCCTCTAAAAGCCGAAGAAATCAAGACCCCAGATCGGTTTATATGGCAGCTATATCAGGTTATCTTCCGATTTGAACCATACTTAGCGCAGGTACTGGAAGTGATACCAAAACACCACCTGCAATATTTGAGTCAAATCGGACGGGAATTGTGCCCTCTATAGGCACAAGAAGTCAAGACCCACGATCGGTTTATATGGCAGCTATATCAAAACTTGGACCGATTTGGCCCATTTACAATCCCAACAGACCTTAACTAATAAAAAGTTCAAGCTCCTAGCTTTAAGCGTGCTTTCGACAGACAGACGGACGGACAGACATGGCTAGATCGACATGACGATCAAGAATATATATACTTTATTGGATCTTAGAGACATGTTTCGAGGTGTTACAAACAGAACGAAGAAATTTGTATACCCCCATCCTATGTAGGAAAGTATAACAAGTAAAAGCGTGCTAAGTTCGGCCGTATATACTCTTCATCATGGATCGCATTGGTTAAGTTTTTTGCCCCGTATATTTTGATAGGGAAGCAATAGATAATGGATAAGAATTGGAGTCAATTCAAGATATGGACAATAATTCGATTGATTGTTGGAGACCATAGAAGAAGTCTTTGTGCAAATTTTCAGCCAAATCGGTTAAGAATTGCAACAAACAGGGGCTGAAGAAGTAAAGTCAGGAGATCAGTTTATATGAGAACAACGTTATAAGAGGTCATAGAAAAAGTCTCTGGCGGCTCAAGAAGTATTATCGGGAGATCGGCTTAATGGGAGTCATAGTACAACATTTCATCTAAATCGGATAAAAATTGAGCTCGAGAAGTATTTTTGTAAGATCGGTTTATATAGCAGAAGAATATCGAAACATGCGCCAATATGGCCCATTTATAACAGAAAATCGAAAATTAGAGTGCTTTACACTGACAGACGGACGGACATGCCTAAATCGACTTTAATCTCATGGTGGTAGGTAGGCTTTATAGGTTCATAGACTAACTTTTTGAATGGAATGACGTTTCAAAGCTAATATAACCCCATATTCCCCATACATATTGGTCAAGTTTTGGGCGAAAATTGGATTGTCGAAAGTCGGAAATTTCTTATAGCTCAAAAATGCATAACGCATCCGGAAACTACAATATTTAAGGTTCTTGTTGCATATGGTGGTTTCCATGTTAAAAACATGTAAGGACATACACCTAAGTCAGTACTTGGCTTTTGCTAAATTCGGCCTGGCCGAATCTTATATACTCTCCACCATGGATCGCATTTGTCAGAATATTAACTTGGTATCTCTTTATAGGCAAACCAAGTATAATGGATATGAAATGCTCTGCTATTGGAGCTATATCAGATTGGAGACCATAGTAGAAGTCAATGTGCAAACTTTCAGGCAAATTGCCACCTCTAGAGGATGAAGAAGTAAAATCTGAAAATCGGTTTATATTTGAGAGTTATGTAAGGTTTTTAACCGATTTCGACCATACTTAATAGAGTTGGTACAAGCCGAAAAAAAAACACCAACATTTCAGCCAAATCGGATAAGAATTGCTAACTTTAGAGGCTTTTTGGCAGCTATATCAAAACATGGACCGGTATGGCCTATTTACACTTCCAATCGATCTACGCTTATAACAAGTATTAGTGCAAAATTTCGCCAGACAGATAGACAGACAGACATGACCAAATCGACTTAGAATGGCAAGAAGATCAATAATAAACATTCTTTGTTGGGTCCTAGATCAATATTTCGATGTGTTACAAACGGAATGATGAGACTATAAAAAGTAATCCGAAAAAGAATATCGAAGTCAGAATTCCGTGCTACTTACAAAATTACTACCACGCCTGTATGTTGGTTCATGTCTTGTATTGTGTCCCCACCTAAGTTCCAGTGTCTGTAAACTGCTAAAGCCGGACAATGGCATAGGAAATGGTCCAACGTCTTATCATCGTCTCCACATGCCTTACAAATGCTATCACCGGATAACCGGATTCCTCCATAGGGTTTTCATCGTCCTACCGACGCACTATGGGAGTGTCTTTTTTTAATTTGGCATAGGAAATGGTCCAACGTCTTATCATCGTCCCCACATGCCTTACACATGTAATCATCGGATAACCGGATTCCTCCATAGGGTTTTCATCGTCCTACCGACGCACTATGGGAGTGTCTTTTTTATTTTTGTCTATGGAAAGATATTGGCGGCTACGGACACTGTGTTATCTTTGCTACAATATCCGATGTTCCAGGCAGTGTGGATTACATCCTAACTGAGCCGCTTTTTGATAAAAAGTACTGTACCACTATTCCTGATAGAACCAATTGGAACTACGATGGCTTTGGTAATATGAGTTACAAGACTTCTATACAGATGGTTTCAAACTAAACGACCAGGTGGGCTCTGGGGTGTAATCTAAAGATCTAGAACTGGTCATATCGAAAAGGTTACCGGACCACTGCAGTTAGTATCAAGCGGAGATCCCTGCAAGCCGCTTGTGTCGTGTCTATTTATTGGCTCTTACAAGGCGCTTAATGTTGGTTTTTTGCACTCTTGAAGGAATTTTCCCCAACTATAATGGCTTTATGAAGCTTCTTTGTGGTCTATAAGCCAACAGTAAGGATGAATTTTCGCCTCATTGTTGATTATTCTAGTTCAATACATAGGGAATTCTGTTTTTAGTAGATGTGCATTGCATCCATATTCCTTTTGAGCGTCTAATTCTGAGCTTTTGAACCGTAATTTTTTATTAAAGTCTCCAAGAATCTTTGGTGATAACGAATCTCATCTCTTTCTACTTGTCTATCTTGCCTATGATTATGATTTTCTCAAATTATTTTTAGGTATCGTTGTGTGCACTCTCTTTCGATGTGTTTTCTAAAAAGACTTCAGTATTACCTTCTCCTTATACAGCTAACTAAGAAATGTCCCACAAAATTCTATTAAGGAATAGAGGATACTTTTCTCATATCAAGTTTAAGGTCAATGATAAGCGACCTCCCTTTATAATGCCGACACCACTTGGTAGAGAAGTTTTAATATGGCATGAGACCTCCAATTGTAGACAACATTAGTAATGGGATAACCACCGCTGAAAATTTTTTCTGTTGTTAACGTTGAATTTGCCAACAATAGTAATGGGATAACCACCGCTGAACATTTTTTCTGTTGTTAACATTGGATGTGAACCCAAGCGTTCGGCGTCATAGGCGGACATGCTTACCTCTGCGCCACGGTATCCTACAGCTACTCCTGCATTAAAGGAACGTGACATTTCCCCAGTGTGTAGCTTAGAGGTTTCGACTAAGCCTAGAGTGTGCGACAATTTGTCTACCATATTCGCATTTTTGAACTTCTCTCATCATCTATCTAATGATAAACTCGTAACCATTCTTTCATTTTCAAATCTGCAGCTTCAAAATGGCCCTCGTGATCGTTAGCCTAAATAATCATATTCTTAAGACATTTAAAGTAAAATCCGCACATTTATGCATGCGAATTAAATTGAAAACAAACACCCTCCCACTTTCTCTCAGTGCTCTTTGTAAGCCACATATGTAAAGGTATTTATGTTGGATATCCCATTTCAAAAGTATCTTCAGAGAATGTTAACTCAGCATAAGTTTGCTATGGTGGCAATGATGGTCAACATACACACACACACACGCGCACACGCTATGTAGTGTGTAAGACACATGTACAACATGCTGTTGCCGTTTTCCGTTTTACTGCTGTTGCTGCTACAACTTCCCCTCGGGCTACTCTTTTGCATTCAAACCGAACCATGTCATATCGAACCAGGCAACCAAAAACAACTTGTCGTTGTTGTCGTTGCCTTAGTCTTCGTCGCCAGAATTATATCAATTTGTTTGAAACTCATTCATTGCCGTTGCCATCGTCATCATGGGCTTTCCTCTCTCCCTCTCTCTCTCTCTCTTGCTCTCACACTTGTTCTCTTTCTTTCTTGCCCAGTTGGTGCCATTTCCGTTAACCACACTGAGATCAATGTTGGTGTCCTCGTGTGCGGCGTCATTGTCATCATCTATGGTGTATGCATGTTATACGTACGTATACACATATAAGTGCGTGTATTTCAGTATGTATGCTCTATAGTTTTGTAAATACACTTGTGTGTGTGTGTGTTTGTTCGATTATTGTCGTCTCAACGCATTTGCATTTTAGTCTTTAAGTGCCCGCCTTTCCTCCAATGCTTAACCATTTGTTTTAGTTGGGCAAAAAATATGCACATACTCGTACACACAAAATACGCGCCATGACGATATGATATGTGTGTGTGTGTGTGTGTTTGCATTTGTATTTGACTGTCGATGATGTTGATTTACTTGTGTTTTGTTATTGGCATGCAGGGAATTCCATGCTGTTTGTTTTGGGGATATGGTCTGTATGTGTATAACAGTTTTGGGCTTTGGGGGGTTTATATGTTAGCTTTTGTCTCTTGTCGCGTGTGTCTTTGCATTGCCGGAGCGGAGGGGGGAACAGAATGGGAAAATATAACAAACATATATTTGTTTATAAAAAGCGGTATGTCATCTTTGACAAATTTTTATTGGAAACTTGGGAGAAAAATGCACGTGGAATTCCTTAATAAATTTTTATTCGTTTTTGATTTTGAATATTTTTTTTTTTATTCCTCACTAGACATCACTTTTATACATTCTGTTGCAAATATATATAAAGTTTTACTCGAAACTCATATCCAAAGAGACATTGGAAGAGGACATAAATACAAGAACTATGGCGACTATGAATATCACCCATAATCCAGATAACATAGCACAATAGCCAATCCATACCTACATCAAGAGTAAGAGTTTATCAATGCATACACAATTTTTAGAGAAACTAAAGACAGAGAATAAGTGTACTTTACTTACAAAATATATGCGAAATCAGCCAAAATTTAAAACATTTGAGGGCCGTAGAAGACCAATCGCTGGATCGGTTTGTGCGAGGGCTGCTACATAAGTTTCTGGCTTGCCCGAAATTACAAAATGTATGCGAAATCAGCCAAAATTTAAAACATTTGAGGGCCGTAGAAGACCAATCGGAAGATAGGTTTGTGCGAGGGTTGCTATATAAGTTTCTGGCTTGCTCGACATTGCAAAATGTATGCGAAATCAGCCAAAATTGAAAACCTTTGGGAGCCGTAAAATACCAATCGGAAGATAGGTTTGTGCGAGGGCTGCTACGTAAGTTTCTGGCTTGGTCGACATTAATTGTTGCTTGGTGCAATCTGACATTTTCATTGGAAAGTTTGAAATTTTCCAGCACAATCAAAAAATGACAAAAAAACTTGAAACATGAAAAATTCGGCAGAGCCCGGCCAGGATCCGCAACTGGGCACACGGAACAACAGCGAGAGCCATTGCCGTTGTCTTAGCGTTCGAAGCCATCAATACAACTTCCAACAGATTCACAAGATCATGTGTAGTGCGGAAGAAGTGTAACAGAAAGAATGTCTGTCGTTACACAAAAATAGGATTCGAACATGGGCACACGGAACAACAGCGAGAGCCATTGCCGTTGTCTTAGCGTTCGAAGCCACCAATACAATTTTCAACAGATGCATAAAATCACGTGTAGTACGGAAGAAGTGTAATTTGTCACAGAAAGAATGTCTGTCGTTACACAAAAATACATGCATTGGGAAAAGTACAGCTAATAGTCAGGGTTGTCGAGCGTGTTTAATGTGGTAATTGTATCATATATGCGTTTTCGCTATTAATACGATTCAAATACAATATACCAACGCACGGCCCTTGAAGCCATCACACTTAATATGGTTGAAAAGTCTTCTAACCACGTCGAGACGAAACGTGTCCCATAGTGGTGGGTGTGTGTTGCTATCTTTGGCTTTCCTTTCCATTTGCAACTCCGATCATTGAGCTCGTCTCGAAAGAGAAACAAACAAAAAAGAAAATTGGAATGAAATCTTGAAGATTTTCCTGCAACCATTTATTACAACTTTCGGTTGGGATTATTACGATAAAAGGGCATTGATGAACTTTAATCTTTGCATGACGACGAAGCACCATTCTATAGCACTGGTTTAATGAAAATAGTCATGGTTGATGCTTGCTCAAATTCGAATTCTGTGAATATTGTCCAAAAATGGCCGTTGTTCCATGCATGAACTTATATTTCGTGATCGGTTTATATGGGAGCTATATCCAAATCTGAACCGATATGGCCCATTTGCAATCCTCAATGACCTACATTAATACTAAGTATACCTGCAAAATTCCAAGCGGCAACGCGTTCGACCGCTAGCGTGATTTCGACAGACGGATGGACGGACAATAAAACCACTTTCTGATGATAAAAATGGGCATTTCATGATTAGGCCAGCAATTTATATAGCATCCCACGTAACTCGGAACAATGAGTTGAGCAAGATTTCTCGATATCTGTGCTGAGTATGGTTTTAAATGGACCATATTTGGATATAGCTGCCGATATGATCGGTCTTCCGACTTAAGGTTTTGGGGCGCAAGACGCATATATCCCCCATTTTGCTTAAAATTTAAATAGTGAGTTGTGTAAGACCCCTTAGCATTCGTGACGAATACAGTGCAGATAGAACAATGGATGGATATAGTTTCCATATAAATTGATCTCCTGATTTAACAAATTTCGTGGAAACTCAGAATTTTACACATCCATCCCTTTAAGTTTGATACAATCATTGCCGCTATTTTCTTGCCGTATCCCACTGTGAGTCGTCGAATTTCCGTCGTAACTGAAAATTGCTTCAGAACTAATTGAAATTTATTTTTTAGGAAAAGTTTGGTGAATTTTGAACTGTTCAGCGATCTCATTGAGAGATCTGCGACAATCGAGGGAAGTTTTTGTGTTTAGAAATATTTTCTCCAAAGGATTTAAGATGCCAATTTTTTCCCGTGAATATTCCACTAAGGAACAGGGCCAAACATCTCACATATTTCAACAAAAATCCATTGGAAAAAATGGCTGTATCTCCTTAACTATGCGTCCTAGAGGGAAAAGGGCCTTAATTCATGACCCCATCAAAAATTTCAAATTTCAACAAAAATCCATTGAAAACGTAAAATGGCTGTATCTCCTAAACTGTGCGTCCTAGAGGGAAATGGGCCTTAATTCATGACCCCATCAAAAATTTCAAAATTTCAACAAAAATCCATTGGAAAACTTAAAATGGCCTTAATTCATGACCCCATCAAAAATTTCAAGTTTTCAACAAAAATCCATTGGAAAACTTAAAATGTCTGTATCTCCTAAACTATCCGTCCTAGAGGGAATAGAGCTCAATGATAAGGGGACTACTTTTTATAGCCCAGACCGAATGGCATGCCGCAGTGCGACACCTCTTTGGAGAGAAGTTTTACATGGCATAGT
The DNA here is from genome assembly GCF_963082655.1 of Stomoxys calcitrans. Classification (NCBI taxonomy): domain Eukaryota; kingdom Metazoa; phylum Arthropoda; class Insecta; order Diptera; family Muscidae; genus Stomoxys; species Stomoxys calcitrans. The sequence continues at coordinate 173,770,368 of NC_081555.1, read as the reverse complement.
ACCTTACAAATGTTTCCAGCATTAGGAGGGGAAAACCACCGCTGAAAATTGATTCTGATGGTCTCTCCAGAATTCGAACCCAGGCGTTCAGCGTCGTAGGCGGACATACTAACCTCTGCCCTACGGTGGTAGGTTGGAAGATATTTAAGTCAATCGTCGTAATGACATTATATCTTAGCCATCCAATTGCAAGGATCTCACCTTTCCGATATGACCAGTTCTAGATGATGTGATGCACAAACAAGCCATACTTTGGATCCGGTTAAGTATTGAGCAGTAGGTTGACTTTTGAAGCGCCGTCCCCCAGACCAAAACACCATATAGCATTATAGGTCTGAAAACTGCACCCCCAACTTTTACCAATGGTTCTCTTACAGGGGTATAGGGCAATAGTTGCCTTTCCTGCCCCTTTCCAAAATATTGGATTTGAAGTTCAATATCCTGTCCAGAAAAACAGCCAGGTATTTTGGGATTTCTGTAAATGTCCATGTTTTGATATAGCTGCAATGTAAACCAATCTTGGATATTGATCACTAGAGGGCGCAATTCTTATCCGATTTGGCTGAAAATTTGCCTGATATGTTTTGCTATAACTTTCAACAACTGAGCTAAGTTCGGTTGAAGTCGGTCCATAACCTGATATAGCTGTCATAGAAACCGATCTGAAGTCTTGACTTCTTGAGCCTCTAGAGATTCCAATTCTTATTGGATATGACTGAAATTTTGAACGACGTGTTTCGTTATGACTTCCAACAACTTTGCTAAGTATGGTTCAAATCGGTCCATAACCTGATATAGCTGTCATACAAAACGATCTGGGATTTTGACTTCTTGAGCCACCACTGCAATTTTTATCCGATTTTGATGAAATTTTGCATGACGTAATTTGTTATGACTTTCAACAACAGTGCCAAATATGGTTCAAACCGGTCCATAATCTGATACAGCTGGGATCTTGACTTTTTGAGATTTTAGATAGCGCCATCTATTGGGTTGCCCAAAAAGTAATTGCGGATTTTTCATATAGTCGGCATTGACAAATTTTTTCACAGCTTATGACTCTGTAATTGCATTCTTTCTTCTGTCAGTTATCAGCTGCTACTTTTAGCTTGCTTTAGACAAAAAAGTGTAAAAAAGGTATTTTTTATTAAAGTTCATTCTAAGTTTTATTAAAAATGCATTTACTTTCTTTTAAAAAATCCGCAATTACTTTTTGGGCAACCCAATAGTTTATCTATTATCAGATTTGGCTGAAATGTTGTACACCGGTTTCTCTCATGACCTCCAACATACGTGTAATATGTGGTCTGAAGCGATCTGTAGCCTGATACAGCTTTCATATAAACCTATCACCCTATAACATTTCTTGAGCCCCTTAAGAGCGGAATTCTTATTAGAATTGGCTGAAATTTTACGCAATGACTTCTACTATGGTCTCCAACATTTACCTCAATTATGATCCGAATCGGATCGTGATATATCTTCAATAGAATAGCAATTCCTTTTTATCCTTTGTTTGCCTTAAAAGAGTTATCGGAAAAATAACTCGATAAATGCGATTCATGGTGGAGGGTACATAGGATTCATCCCGGCCGAACTTAGCACGTTTTCACTTGTTTTTTTTTTTTTTTTAATTTTGTCAAATTTTATCACCATGGAAAGTTTATTTAAAGGTCAGTCTTTTTTAAATTTTCAATGAAATTAAAATTTTTCATTTAACAAAATTTCAATTTATCGCGATGGCAGCTCACTATCAACTTTTTATCCTTTTTCGACACACTTTTATCGAAATTTGTTCTCCCCAAATCACTGTGCTCACATGTTCGAGTGTCTGAACCATTAAAAGTCCCAAAAATATCCCTTTTTCTGGGTTAGAGGGAAATTCCTCAGATTGGTAGGCATGCGGTGTCAAACATGGCACAAACATAGCTTCAAGCGACAGCCAACATGTTGGCCATGGTTGTGGCAGATCCCAGATGACTATGCTCTGCGCTGCCGCTGTGGAAATGACTGTGGCTTTCGCTGCAGCAAAATGCTTTGATGATGCCACTCATGCTGATGTTGTCGGTCGGCTGCTTGTTTTTTTATGCTCTTCGCAATGCGTGTGGTAGTATGTTGCGATAGGTTACGTTTTATGTTGTACCAGTATTAGACAGTTAACCATTTCTGTTTTTCCAACGAAGAGGCGCGCTACGGGATTACAACTTAGTTGTGTTTGTGTTACTGATGAACAACGAGTCTGACAACCGAGTCAGAGCAAACGCACGCACGTACGCATCTACTACGACTACGACTACTACTACTACTACTGCTAAGAGTACGATAAAGTAATGAATGCTCCCACTCAATCGGGTACAGCTGAGACACACATGCATACAAACTCACACTCAAAATCAGCTCACAAAGTCAGTCGTCGCATTATAACAGAGAAAATCCGTTTTCCGTTTCGTTTTTTCTTCTTTTTTTTGTTGGTTTGTTTGCAATTCAAGATGAAATCTTTGTGTTGAGCAAAAATCTTACTTGGTCGCGTAACGCCAACATGATGACGCCGTCTTCCAAAAAAGGCTAGCATTAACAGCAGTGTGCGTATGGTTTTCTCTAGCTAAAAAAGTGCAAAGCACCGTTAGAAGAAAGGAAAAAAAAATAAATAAACGCAAATCGCGAAAAAAGTGAAAATGAAAGTAACAACAAAGAAAGCAGGGCAAAACCTCAGTAGCCCAAAAGAAAATAAAAACGCCTCATAAAAAAGGCAGCACACGAGAAATACATTGAGATTCCTTGGAAGGCACAAAGTTTTGCCGTGTTACCATTACTGGCTTACTGAGTTGTTGATATCATTGTCGGTGTTGTTGTTGTTGTTATCGTTGTTGCTATTTATGTGTATTTTGTCGTGTAAATGCCGAGAGTATCAAAACGAAAGTGAAATTGGAAAAAAATGCACAGCTTCCTACTTCTACTTCTACATCCACATCATCCATCCATGCTCTCTAAGGATAGGAAAGTGAAATCAAGTGAAAGCCAGTAAATAAATATGTGAGCGGTGTGGTTGATTTGTGGCTCGAAATAATTGAAAGCGAGCAGCAAATATGCAAATGATTTGAAAGTCAAAGAAAAAATAGCAATTCCCATAAAAATATGTTTCAGTTTCCCTCCCCCAGTGAGATAAAAGTAAAGCCTTTCAAATAAAAAAAAATGAAAAGAAAGAAAAAAATTCCCTATACCCGAAAAATTCTTCCATTGGAAATTTACCAAAAATTAACGGAATACATATTCCTCAAGTCAATGTGAAACAAAAATTTGTTTAAACAAAAATTTGCATAAAACATTCTAATATTGGAGTGGATTTGTTTAAAATGATAATCCTGAAAGCTCAATCAAAGTAATCAAAACAACGAATTGTCGTACAAAAATAAAGTATATTAAGGAAAAATTAAACAAAAAGTAATAAAAAGTGTTACACAAAAATTTGTGGATAGTTTTTATTTAATTTTTTTTAGTTTATTTTTATGTAATAATTAAAAAAAAAATTATCAAAAATTAAAAAATATAAAATTTAATTACAAATTGGTGATTAAATCAACAAAAAAGTTTTATTAAATTAAAAAAAAAATATATATTTAATTTTAATTTGTTTAAAGCCCAAAAAATGTTTTCACTATAAATCTGTGAAGTACATGGCCAAATTCCATTAAATTTGTGATTTTTTTTTTTTTTAATTTTTTGGTTGTTTTTCTTTCTTTCGACTGATAAAAAAATCAAGTTTTGGTAGCTCTTAACATCGATGGCAGTCATGGTCATTGACATTTAATTTAAATGTCTGTGAGTAAGATTGAATTTAATCAAAGCCATCAAGCAAGGGTGGCTGCAAGTGAGTCATGGAAATGAAATTAAGTTACTTGGAGAGTCTGTTTTATTATAAAAATAAATAGTGAAACCTATGAAATTAGGATGGTACTAAGATTATGTCTTCGAAAACACTGTGAACAATGTGAAAATGCCGGTTGAAGCTATTATTTTGGTGATTTTTCTTCACTAAAGAAACTCTTAAACTCCATTCGTCACTTTGGATATACATTTTATCAAAATTACGTTAAAATCTGATGAAAAAGTCGTATTTTATGAGCCGTTGTACAAATTATCAGATAAATTGGATAAGATATGCGCCCTCTAGAAGCTTAAGAAGCCAGGATCCCAGATCGGTTTATATAACATCTATACCAGGTTATATACCGATTTGAACCATACTTAGCACAGTTGTTAAAAATCATAACAAAACACCTCACGTAAAATGTCAGTCAAATTGAATGAGAAATGCGCCATCTAGTGGCTCAAGAAATCAAGATCTAAGATCGGTTTATATGGTAGCTACATCGGGTTATGAACCGATTTGAACCATACTTCGCACAGTTGTTGAAAGTTATAACAAAACACTTCGTGTGAAATTTTAGTCAAATCAGATAAGAATAGCGCCATCTAGTGACTCAAGAAGACAAGATCCAAGATCGGTTTATATGGTAGCTACATCAGGTTATGAACCGATTTGAACCATACTTCGCACAGTTGTTGAAAGTTATAACAAAACACTTCGTGTGAAATTTAAGTCAAATCAGATTAGAATTGCGCCCTCTAGTGGCTCAAGAAGTCAAGATCCAAGATCGGTTTATATGGTAGCATTATCAGATTATGAACAGATTTTGATCATACTCAGCACAGTTGTTGGAAGTTATAACAAAGCACCTCGTGCGAACATCGGATAAGAATTGCGCCATCTAGTGGCTCAAGAAGTCAAGATCCATGATCGGTTTATATGGTAGCATCATCAGATTATGAACCGATGTTGATTATACTTAGCACAGTTGTTGGATGTTATAACAAAGCACTTCGTGCGAGCATCGGATAAGAATTGCGCCATCTAGTGGCTCAAGAAGTCAAGATCCATGATCGGTTTATATGGTAGCTATATCAAATTATGAACCGATTTTAACCATACCAAGCACAACTGTTGGGAGTTATAACAAAGATCTTCGGGCGAAATTTTAGTCAAATCAGATATGAATTGCGCCCTCTAGAGGCTGTCAATATCCAAGAAAGGTTTATATGTCAGCTATATAAGGTTATGTACCGATTAAAACCATACTTAGCACGGTTGCTGGAAGTCATAAACGACTCCTCATATAAAATTCAGCCAAATCGGATGAGAATGGCGCCATCTAGTCAACATCCGTAATAGGCCGAAAAGGTCTTGCAGATACCACACGACTGGGCTAGATCTAGGGGTCCCAATGTAAACCCCGAGAAGACTCAAGACTGGGCCAATTTGACGCACCACGCTTCCTCAATAGAAAAATTTCGACATTTGACAAGGTCGAAAACTTAGGTGTGATCTTGGATAAGAAACTTAGGAAGTGTCACATTCAGGAGAGTACCAAGAAGGCTCACAGATTTTGGGCACTATATACACGGGCCGTAGGCTCGAAATTGGGCCTGAGTCCGAGAATAGGCCACTGGCTCTTTGAGGCTTAAGGCTATGAGGCTTCGGGCGATGGGAGAATGGATTAAGGATGGGAGCAGCTCATACCATCGCAGTATAGTCGAGGCGACGATATGAAACTTGGAAGGAAGGGAAGAGGTTTTCGATCGGATATCTGAGACGACACTTGAGGTTGAGTGAGAGGCACTTCTGCCAGCGGCACAGTCTTGGTTTGACGGATCCCTAGTATTGCCATCTGGAAGATCATGTTACACGGATAGATCAAAACAAGAGGACAGAGTGGGCCTGGGGTTTACATTGAGAACCTAAGAACTGACATCTGTTTTAGACTGCCTGACCACAATACGGTCCTACAGGTGGAAATACAGGCTATCACGGAATGCGTGAAGTGGTGTGGTACTGACGCGATTATGTCGAGTATCAACATCTTTACGGACAATAAAATTGCCATAAGGGCAATAACAATCAGGGGGGTAAGGTCACGAACAGTCTTGTAATGTGTCAAGGAGATTAAAGCCTTCCTTGAGGATAGCACATTGCGCATCGTTTGGGTGCCGGGCCATAGCGGAGTAACTGGGAATGAGAAAGCAGACGATTTGGAAGTGAAATTCAGAGAACTGCTGTCGAATTTTTACACACCAAGACGAACAGTCTTGGAGTATAAGAATTCGACTTACATCTTCTCTGAGGATGGTAAGGGGTAATGAAAGGGCAGGCGATTTGGCAGTAAAGGCCAATTTGGCAGTGAAGTTCAGAGGACTCCCATTAAATACCGAAACGGTCGGTAGTACCACGAAAATCCTATGGGGAGATCAGTATCGTGAAAAGACGAGGCTATTACTGAAAAGAAGTAAGAAGGAGGTTAGTATAGATTTCGGTATGCTATCGGGATACAAAGGACTACGAGCTCACTTATGTAAAATCGGTGCGGCAAGTGATAGCATGTGTAGGGCATGGGGGGAAGATGATGAGACGTTAAAGCATTTCCCATGTCATTGCCCGGTTTTCGCTTCTAAGAGATACAGGCTCTTAGGTGGGGACACAATGCAGACATGAACTAAACTAGGGATGTGGTATGGAAAACAATTAAGGATTTTGTAAGTAGCACGGAATTCCTAACTTAGATTTCATTTGTGAAGTTACTTTTTATACCCACCACCATCATTCTGTCTGTAACTACTCGAAATATTCATCTGAGACCCCATAACGTATATATATTCTTGATCGTCGTGACATTTTATGTAGATCTAGCCTTGTCCGTCCGTCGGTCTGTCAGTCCGTCCGTTTGTCCGTCAGTCTGTCGAAAGCACGATAACTTTCGAAGGCGCAAAGCTAGCCGTTTGAAATTTTGCACAAATACTTCTTCTTAGTGTAGGTCGGTTGGGATTGTAAATGGGACATATCGATCCATGTTTTGATATACCAGCCATGTAAGCCGATCTTGGGTCTTGTCTTCTTGAGCCACTAGAGGGCACAATTCTTATCCGTTTTGGTTGAAATTTTGCATGAGGTATTTTACTATGACTTCCAACAACTTTGCTGGGTATGGTTGAAATCGGTCCATGTTTTGATACAGTTGTCATATAAACTTATCTGGGGTCTTGACTTCTTGAGCGTCTAGAGGGCGCAATTCCTATCCGATTTGGCTGAAATTTTGCACAACATGTTTCGATATGATTTCCAATAACTGTGTAAAGTATGTTTTAAATCGGTCCATAACCTGATATAGCTGCCATGTAAACCGATCTTTAATCTTGACTTCTTCAACCTCCATAGGGTGTAATTATTATCCGATTTAGCTGATTTTGTACAACGGTGTCTTCTATGACCTTCAACATACTTGTCTAATATGGTCGGAATCGGTCTATAGGAAATAGGAATCTGGGCTTTGGAATTTGAAAGCTTTTATCAATCTTTTTAATAAAAAAAATACTATGCAGGTTTCGATCAAAATTGCAAAAAAAAGTCGAATATTCCCAAAACAAGACATATCACATATACCCTTACCATTTGCCATATTTTATTTTACTACGAAACTTTAATTTAGTGAATATAAACTTTGTTGCCTAGTGTACATAATTCTTATGGCAAGTTCATGACGTCATATTTGACCAACAACTCAATTTATTATTCAAATATTATTAAAATTGTGATTTGTGTGTATTTTTTGACCTAGTGCCAAATATGAGAATCAACCATCCCCTCGTTGGATGACTTTCGCAAATCTGTGTCAAATGCGCAACATGAATGCCAACTTCAATTAAAGCTGTAACTTAAGTATTTGTCTGGAGTCAAACATTGTATGTTAGATTGTGGAAAGCGGGAAGGTGGGGGTGGGGACGTTTTGGTCATTTTACACCATATCGTATCTGTGTGGTATCACAAACAATTGAGTAACTCCCACTACTTGTTTTACCCTTCTTCCTTTCCCTTCTCCATAGCGCAAAATTCAAATTACTGCTTTAGTGATGATGTTATCTTTCGGAATTTCATTCCTTATATTGTAGCTACAGTTGCGAGTATAAGTGGGTGTGTGTGTAGTGATATATGCGATTGTATATGATGCAGTGATGACTCTTTCTAATTGTCGCTTTCTATTGGCTGTAATTAAATGTAACCCACGCACAGTGATTTCCATGCCAACTGATGGGTTGCTGAAATTGGAGAAATTTTGTTAAATGTCAGATATGTTTCTGAAATAAATGGCTAATAAGGAAAGCTTAAATTGAGTATTCTTCTGAATTTTTTTTTTTTTTGTTACCAAGGATGAAACAATGGCTGTAGTTGGTATCTGAGCCTCACAGCAATTTTTTTTCTCATTAAACTCAGTGCTTCATATGAAGTTGACCTTAGAACGGCTGTTATTGCTAGACAATCATTCTTTGGTTTCGGCTGAGTATTGATGAGTATACGAACTTTGGAAGGGCCGTTCGCAAGACCACTACTTTCATTTTGGTTAGATGAAGCATTTCTATAAGAAAGCCGAGAATTTTTTTTTCTCATGGTCTCGCCAGGATCCGAACCCAGGATTTCAGCGTTATAGGCGGACATGCTAACCTCTGCGCTACGGTGGCTTCGCAAAATTTTATATGAGAAGGTTTTTTTTTTAATAAACCATAGCATAGCGTAGATTGAAAAATGATTATACACTACACCACCACAGTCGTGATGGGTATTAAAACTTTGTGCATTTGTTTGCAATGCTAAGAAGGAGACGAGGTAGATCCATTGATAAGTATAACGATCGGCTTAGAATCACTTTCTGATGTAGTGCATTTTGAGGTTCAAAATTTTCTATAAAACTATTCCTCGTAGTGTTGTCTTTGGTATTGCCAACGACGCTATGTCAAGGAACTTTCAAAACGCCAAAAAATGCACTTGATTTTTTTACCCTCCACCATAGGATGGGGGTATACCAATTTCGTCATTCTGTTTGTATCTACTCGAAATATTCGTCAGAGAACCCATAAAGTATATATTGTTTAATTTTGATCGTCCAGACATTTTATGTCGATCTAGCCATGTCCGTCCGTCCGTCTGTCTGTAAAAAGCACGCTTACTTTCGAAGGAGTAAAGCTAGCCCCTTGAACTTTTGCACAAATACTTGTTATTAGTGTAGGTCGGTTGGGATTGTAAATGGGCCATATCGGTCAATGTTTTGATATAGCTGCCATATAAATCGATCATGGGTCTTTAAGTCTTGAGCCTCTAGAGGGCGCAATTCTTAGCCGATTTGAGTGAAATTTTGTACGATGTGTTTTATTATGATATCAAACTACTGTGCCAAGTATGGTTCAAATCGGTTCATAACCTGATACAGCTGCCATATAAGCCGATCTTGGGTCTTTGGCCTCTAGAGGGCGCAATTCTTATCTGATTGGAATGAAATTTTGCACGACGTGTTTCGCTATGACTTCCAACAACTGTGCTAAGTAAGGTTCAAATCGGTTCATAACCAGATATAGCTGCCATATAAACCGATCTTGAATCTTGTCTTCTTGAGCCACTAGAGGGCGCAATTCTTATCCGATTGGAATGCAATTTTGCATGAAGTAGTTTGATTTGATATCCAACAACTGTGCCAAGTTTGGTTCTAATCGGTAAATAACCTGATGTAAATGCAAATTTTGCCCATGAACATTCCATTAAGGAACGGACTGCACTCATATATCAATGAGTGCAGTCCGATTCAAGTTTGAGCTCAATCATAAAGGGCCTCCTTTTTTATAGCCGAGTCCGAACGGTGTGCCGCAGTGCGAGACCTCTTTGGAGGGAAGTTTTACATGACATAGTACCTCACAAATGTTGCCAGCATTTGGAGGGGAAAACCACCACAGAAATTTTTTCTAATGGGCTCGCCAGAATTCGAACTCAGGCGTTCAGCGTCATATGCGGACACGCTAATCTCTGCGCTACGGTGGCCTCCTTTAATTGACCGATGTAGCTGTCATGAAAACCGACCTGGGGGCTTTATTTCTTGAGCCTCTAGAGGGCGCAATTCCTATCCGATTTGGCTGAAATTTTGCATGACGTGTTTCGCTATGACTTGATATCGGCCTTTTTTTTTGCCTAAGAAGAGATGCCGGGAAAAGAACCCGACAAATGCGATCCATGGTGGAGGGTATATAAGTTTCAGCCCGGCCGAACCTAGCACTCTTTTACTTGTTTATAACTACTCTACTCTAGTAATCTATTAGAACTATGTCTTTTGTTCCATAGTGTAATTCAACATCCTAACCAAAGCTTGTTTTTCAAAAATAATGAACCATTTAAATGATATTTCGCTGCGTACCGTTGAGAACAGATATGATCCAATGGTACACTGTAGCGTATAAGTGATGTGTACGAATAATTGATAAGTATACGCACTACTGTCCACCAAGGTATAGCTGCTAAGCAAAGGTGCAACGCCGATCGACTCGAAAGTTGGTTTTATTTCACATTATTTGTAAAATAACAGTAGCTTGGTGCAATAATACTCCACTAAGTTTTCCATTGTAGTATATCTGTATGCGGCATATCTAATTCTAGGATTACTATGAAACTAAGTCTAAACGGAACATGGTGAAGGCGATTAAAAGAAAAGAGATGCACTGCAGAGATTCTTTCTTATCTTCCCCAATATTAATGTGTCAAGCCCTAGCTCAGGCCCATTAAATCCACATAATGCGATTATTATCCAATTTCGCTGAAACTTGGCATAATTTGCTGTAGGTTCTTCGACATTCGTGTCGAGTATATTTGGTTATAGCTAACATATATACCGCTCTCCCAATTTTAGTCCTTGAACCCACAAACGCAGCGTTATTATCTTGGTGTCGGTGAAAGCTTCGGAGATTGCACTGTACGAGTCGTTATAGATGGGTTCTCATCCAATGAGCATAAATTGACAGCATGTGTACCCCAGGCTCTGTCCTTTGTCCTTCTCTTTTTCTTATTTTAATCAACGATCTGTCAGACATCGAAACCGATCTACTCATTTGCGGATGACAGTAATCTCTGTTATTCGTACTCATTCGACCATAGGTCTAGTCTTGGAGAGCTTGAGGACAACAAACGGATTATGGACGATACACTCTACTAGGATTTGCTGGCCATATCTGAGTGGGGTGGAATAAATCGATTAGATTTTAGTGCAAGGAAGACTCAGTGCTCACACAAACGATTCCCTGACCCATTACGATTATCTTTGTCTATCAACGGTATAAATGCTGAGCAACCAGAAGCTCTTGACGTTAGGCTAAACATGTATTCGAAGTACCGAACGAAGCATTCAAGTTCTTGGGCTTCCTTAAACGGTGCAAGAATTACTGCACTCCTTCTGATCTTCTTAACATCTATACAACTTTCAGAAGGCGAAAATTGAGTAATACTCGCATATATGGGCTGGAGCTTCAGAATTATCACTGGAGCTACTGCACCGTGTATAGAGGAGAGCTATGGCGTTAATTGGAGACAGTGGGGTATCGAACTCTATTGCCTCCCTTGAACATCATGGTAATGTGGGTTGTTTGGCGCAGTTCTATCGGTTAGGTTAGGTTGTAAAGAAGGTGCGGATATTAAACCGCCCCATGCCACTATGGACATACACCTAAGCCAGTTTTAGGCTTGCTGTGTATGTCCATAGTGGCATGGGGCGGCTTAATATCCGCACCCCCTAATCGACCCAGCCTAACCTAACCTGTTCTAATGGTACTTCCATGGTGTATGTTCATCTGGTACTCATTTTCTGATGTTAGGATGTTTGTTAGAAATACTAGACTTTCCGAAACTCACATCCGTTTGTAATTTATTGGCCAGCGGACCGGGCAATGCATTACAGAGAAAATTCTTATTTTGCCCGAACCGTTCGTATATGGAATCGATTTCCGGCTAATCAGAGACAATCAGAGATTTAAGACAAAAGTCAATTAACTCTATATCCTCCTACCCGCTTCAATTCTTCATTTCGGTTCGCCAACACAATGCATAGGGGACATCCCATGTGTATGGGTTGATAGAGAAAGAAAAAAGTGGTTAACATATGTATCCATGTTGGTGGGTATCCAAAGTTAGTCCCGCCGAACGTAATGCCTTTTTACATGTTTTTTCTTCAGTCGGGCTACTGCCACACATTTTAAAGTTAGATATCACTCCCACATATATGAAAGCCTTACTTGGACCAATAGTGCATTAATGTGGTTATTCCTCAACCGTAATTTGTATTTCCATCTCCGTCTTAAAATCGTTTCAGATTTGAATGTAGAGCCAATATATGTGCCAATGTGTTTTGTCCTATTTTCATTTCTGTATCCTTTACAAGTGGTTCTTTTAAACTGGTAAAAATTGGTCGAAATTCGTGCTCCAACATATATAAGGCCTCATTTTCACTTATAAAGCCATATTCACTTCATCTTTGTATTTAGAGAGGATTTTATTTTTACCCACATGAACTCATCTGCTGGTTCCATTCCATTCAGTAGTGTTGCCCACTATACTTATAGGGTAGGTGTAGGGTATTATATGGTCGGCAGCGCCCGACATATGCCTTCACAGATGGTACATCCAACATACTAAACGACATCCAACATACTTTAAAAACTTAATGAATAAATTACCTCATAGTGGACTGAATGCCATGTTGGCGACAATTGATTCGGCTCACTATCAAATATTTGCTGTGTTGAAGTCTATAGGCGTCATTCCGGCATTCGGTGTTATTTGTGCAAGCAAAATATCCCGACTGTGACACCCAAAATATCCTGCTTTCCTATTTTACCTTGAAAATCGTCTAGCATCATTGTAATATCTAGTAAAATAAATTAAATTGTTCCGTTCAGCGTTACAGGATGTCGGTACTCATCCTGTAACGCTGATAAATTTCCTTTATTACCAAATTTTGTAAGAGATTATCATTGAAATCATCAATTTCCGCATCCAAATGAAATTCAATGGCAAGCGGAAAAAGATTATTCCACAATTAAGCCAAAAGTTGAGTTTTTCCACACCACACTCAAATATATGTTTAAAAAAATTTGTTTAGTGTTTCCCTAATTAGCCTTATTGTTTGCACTGTGTGACCAAAGCTTATGGCTTCATTATGGAATTAGGTAATTGGGGTTCACTTAAATACTTTTCGGAATTTACTCAAAACCACAGTGCTTGTAGTTTGGTCTGTGCATCGACAGGGAATGAAGTATGGAAATTCATTCTTTGCTGGTGTTTTTTTTTCAGATTTTTCTTCAGAAATATTCAACTTAAAACATGCTACAAGCAACATGGCTCATAGCACCAACAACACCACTACCATCATCAGCAACACCACTACCATCAGCAGCACCATCATGTTGTACCGCATCGTATGGTTTTTGGGTTCTTGCTATCTATGTTTGGCTCTTTAACCTCTTTCTGTGACACATATATACATTCTTGGGAAATGGTACAAAAATACAGTCAAACAGCTGCATATATGTGTAGCCAATGAATATACACACACACATACATACATACATACTGTTTTGTACCAAAAAGGACATGGGAAGCCAACTTTAATATATGTTTGTATGTGTTACGCCACATGGTCGTCGTCGTAGTCATCGTCGCCTTTGTCGTCATAGTCTTTGCTATCTATGTTTTTGAGTTTGTCTGTTTCGTACGCCATTCTAGTTGTTTTTCACTGTAAACCGGTTGTTTTTGTCTATGAACTTCACTTTGTTTCACTTCCGTTTCCCCCACTTTCGTTTTGTGCATTCTGTTTTTGTTTGTATTTTTTGTTTTTTGGATTTTTATTGTATATGTCCTCCTCCGGCCCTTGGCAATTGTGGCGCCCCTCTCCTTTTGTTGAATTGGAGGGTTGGCTATTGATTTTTGTCTTCATTACCAAAAAAAAAAAAAAACTAAAATCATTTTAGATCTCTGCTCTTTTCATATTTCAATTTAAAATATTTCAACACCATTTTTTTTTGAGGGAAGTAGCCATTATTAGAATAGGCTTAAAGTTGCCAGAATTTCGCAAAGAGAATTTTGTATATTGAAGGAATATTTTAACAATATTTGCTGAAATTGTTTATCATATTCATTTTTTCAAATATTTATGGAAAAAACAGAACTTTGGATAACCAACACCACATATATCCACACATATGTCTTTACTATTGTTTAATTTTTATAGAAATGTGATAAAATATGCGCCTTTAATGAGCCTCACGCATTACCATACAGATGAATAGACAGCCAGACGGACAGACTGAACAACTAACGGACAGACAGAAAAACTTACGGAAAGACAAACGGATAGACAGATAGACAGACAGAGGGACAGACAGATGGACAGAAAACGGATAGACAGATGGACGAACAGACAGACAGAAAATCTAACGGGCGGACAGAAAAACTGACGGACAGACAAACGGATAGACAGATGGACAAACAAACAGACAGACAGATGAACAGACAATCGGTTGAACAGATGGGCAATTAGACTAACAGATAGATGGACAGACAGACGGATAGACAGACAGACGGACAGGCAGACGGACAGACAAACAGTAAAACAGACGGACACACAGCTGGACAGACAGAATGACAGACGAACGGACAGACAGATCAACAGACAGACGGATAGATGGACAGACAGACAGACACACGGACGGACAGACAGACAGTAAAACAGACGGACACACAGCTGGACAGACAGAATGACAGACGAACGGACAGACAGATGAACAGACAGACGGATAGATGGACAGACAGACAGACAGATGGGCAGACAGACGGACAGACAGACAGACAGACACACAGACAGACGAACGGACATACGGACGGACTGACAGTCAGACAGATATACGGACAAACATACTGATAGACATAGATACGTACTGACGGAAAGAATGGCGGACATACGGACAGACAAACGGACAAACAGACGGAAGACAGGCGGACAGACAGATGGACAGACAGGAGGACAGATGGGAAGACACACAGACACACAGACAGACAGACGGACATATGGACAAAAAGACGGATGGACAGACAGACAGATAAACAGATGAACACACAGATGGACAGACAGATGGACAGATGAACGGACAGACAGACGGACAGACAGATGGACAGACAGACGGACAGATAGACAGACGGACGGACAGACAGGTGGACAGACAGACGGACAAACGGATAGACAGACAGACGGACAGACGTACGTATGGGCAGACAGACGGACAGACAGACATACGTATGGACAGACAGTCAGACAGTTAGTCTGACAGATATACAGACAAACTGACTGTTGGACATACATACGTACTCACGGATAGAAAGGAGGACATATGGACCTGTATAACAGGTGGAAAAACCGATAGACGTACCGAAAAACAAGTAAAAAGGCGTTAGTTGCGGCCGGGCCGAACTTTAGATACCCACCACCTCGGGTATATATGTAAGTCCCATTTCGTCACAATCCGGTGAAAACTGGATAACTTCAGCACCCAAATTCGGCACGGAAATTGCGTGGTCTAATATATATGACACTATTCGGTCAGACCCTATATCGGGATATCGGTCTATATGGCAGCTATATATAAAAATAGTCCGATCTGAAACATATTAACGTCAGATTTCGGGAGGCTTAAAATAACCCACCCTATGTAGCAGCTATATCCAAATATGGTCTGATGTGGCCCGTTCAAAAACTCGACCAGCGTGTATCAAAAAGACGTATCTGTGCCAAATTTGAGCTCAAAATCTCAATTTTTGAAGGGTCTAGAGTAATTACAACAGACGGACAGACGGAAAGACACACGGACTTCGTTAAATCGTCATAGAATTTTATGACGATCCGAAATATATGCACTTTGTAGGGTCGGAAATTGATATTTCGATGTGTTGCGAATATGTGTTCGAATATACCTGCGATGGTGGGTATAAAAAAACGGGGAGACAGACATACAGTCCGACATACGCACGGACATCAGAGAATTATCTATGAGGATGGGTATAACAAACTGCTTAGGATCTTTTACTGCTGATGGCTTTGGCTACCCCTGCAGTTACCAGAGGCCTTAAAAGCATAGATGGGGTAATGGCTATATAGGAGCTATATCTTAATCTGAAACGATACACCGACATCGGAGAATTATCATTGACAATGGGTATAGCAAACTGACAACGATATTTAACTGCTTAATGGTTTTAGCTACCGTTGTAGTTCCAAGGGACTTTAAAAGAATAGATTGGTCGATGACTATGCAAATTTGCAAATTTTGCGCAAGAACATTCCACTAAGGAACAGGGGCAAACTTCTCACATATCAATGAGTGCAATCCGATTCAAGTTTAAGCTCAATGATAAGGGGTCTCCCTTTTATAGCCGAGTCCGAACGGCGTGCCGCAGTGAGAAAACTCTTTGGAGAGAAGTTTTACATGGCATAGCACCTCTTATTTGTTGCCAGCATTAGGAGGGGAAAACCATAGCTGAACATCTTTTTTCTAATGGTCTCGCTACGATTCGAACCAAAGCGTTCAGCGTCATTGGCGGACATGCTAACCTCTGCGCTACGGTGGCCTCCAGATTGGGCGATGGCTATATAGAAGCTATATTTTAAGCTGAAATATTTTCAAACCATTTCAACAGGCCTTGGCACTAGAGTATATGCCATAATTCAAAATGACTCTGTCCCCATTTACTTAAAAATTTATGCCCAACTGCTTTACAACAATTTTCGAATTGAAAATTATTTGTCTCTGTTTAAAAAAGTCATAACCAAAAATTACTCTTACTTACCTCTTCTGTTTGTTGTTAAATGTCTTAAAAGCAGTTTTAAACAAAAAAGAAAAGCTTTTAAAATTATAATATAAAGTAAAAAAAAAACTCCTTTGGTTGTCAATATTTGAAAACTACTGCCGCATCTAAGAACACGTCATCTTGAATATAACCAAAAAAAAAAAGCCAATGACGTTTACAAATACACACACACACACACTGACACTTATACACAAAGCCAAACATATCGTACATACAACAGCAATGAAGTTTTGCAATTTCCTCATTTCCAAATGCAAGTGGTCTTTAAAAATGATGACACAACTTTTCTTTGTTTTTGTTTCCTCGTATATGTGTATGTGTATGTCTCTTCGCTTCTGTTCTTTTTTGACAAAATACATTTCAGCCATTGTCTTGTTTTTTTTCTTTTTGGGTGGAGGCTCTACATTGAAATGACCTTAAACAATACAATTGGGGAAAGAAAATTAAGTCAGTCATTGGAATGCTAATTAAATCTTAAATACTTCAAGACCACAACCAAAAAACAGGAACATTTAAACGGACTTGATGAGTAAACATGCAAGTAATGTTGTTCGGGGTAAAAAAAAGAACAAAAAATTAAATAACAATTGAAAGTTTAAAATGAGTTTTACAGAAAATTAGAGCGATAGATAACATATGCCAATTTTTTCAAAAACCGGCATCGAATTAGTGGAAAAATGAGAGGATATGGAAGAAATTATCGAGCTAATCATCGAGGGCGGCCCCAAAAGTAGCAGACCTAGCAAGGAATACCCTACAAATTTGGAAAAATTGTCGTCATTTCTCAACATTATCTTTTTATACCCTCCATGATCGTCCAACCGTTTTTAACACCTCGATACATTCGTCTAAGACCCCATAAAGTGAATATATTCTTGATGGTCAAGACTTTTTAAATCGATCTAGCGATGTCCGTCAGTCCGTCCGTCCGTCTGTCTGTCCGTCCGTCGAAAACAAACTAACTTCCGGAGGAGTAAAACAGGCGTTAGAAATTTTGCACAAATACTTCTTACCAGTGTAGGTCGGTTGGGATTGTAAATGGGCCATATTATTATGCGAAGTTCAAATTCTTTATCTGTATATATATAGGGTTGCCCAAAAAGTAATTGCGGATTTTTCATATAGTCGGCGTTGACAAATTTTTTCACAGCTTGTGACTTTGTAATTGCATTCTTTCTTCTGTCAGTTACCAGCTGTTACTTTTAGCTTCCTTAAGAAAAAAAGTGTAAAAAAAGTATATTTGATTAAAGTTCATTCTAAGTTTTATTAAAAATGCATTTACTTGGTCCCCCAGACACTTGGGCCTGAAAAAACATCAACATCGTGGTCTTCTCTTAAATACCATTTATTTAAACCCCATATTGCTATTGGCTTAAGAGGAGTTAACAGGATGAGGCGTTCCCCAAACCAAAATAGGTTATAAAATTCGTTTTCTAATATCAAATATCTTCCATTTAAGCCACATATTGGCATGATCGAAAATATTTTTCCCATATTACCATTGCTCTTAAAATTGGATATCAAATTCGTTTTCTAATCCCATTTAAACGCCTTATTGCAAAATTCAGCAAATATGTCCGGTTTCGTTAAAAACTATGAATTATAAGTTCCACTCTCTTTAGGACCCAAATTGTCTTGGTGATCAAATATGTACTATTTGTGGGTTGTTATGGTGGTGGGACGCCGCTAGACAGTTGGCCCCTGATGTTGATATCAGATACGTGGTCTACTCCCACATACCTTTAATTTGAACCCCATATTTCCATAGTCGGCAAACATGACCGGCTTGGGGGGTGTTTTGGGGGATGGGCGGCCACTCAGTGAGTTGGCCTTGAAAATATATATCGGATTCGTGTTCCACTCTAAAAACCCTCTTATTTGAGTTTCATATTGCAATAGTAAGAAAATACTTACTATTTTGGTGGCATTGTGGGAGTGGCGTGGACCCATAGACACTTGTCCCGAATATTGATATCAAATTCGTGCTTTACTCCCAAAGACCGTTCATTTGAACCCCATATTGCTATGGTCGTAAATTTGTTCTCTTTGGGGGATGTTTTTGGTGAGAAGTGGCCCCCAAAACACTTGGTCCCATATTTGGATATCAGATTAAATTCTATACTCCAATGCCTCTTATTTAAGCCCCATATTCCTATGGTCAGTAAATAAGTCCTGTTTGGGGGGTGTTTTGGGAAAGGGGTGGACCCTCAGAAACGTAGTCCCACGTTTGGATATCATATTCGTATTTTGAGTCCCATATTGCCATGATCGTTAAATATGTTTGATTTAGGGGTTTTTTGGGGGTTGGGTGGTGTTGTGGGGGTAGGGTGGCCACATAGACACTTTTACCGAATATTGATATTAGATTTGTGCTTTACTCCCAAAGACCTTTCATTTGAGCCCCATGTGGCTATGGTCGTAAATGTGTCCCCTTTGGGGGAGGTTTTTTGGGGAGAGGCGGCCGCTCAAACACTTAGTCCCATATTTGGATATCAGATTCTAATTCAACACTCAACTACCTTTTATTTAAGCCCCCTATTCCCATGGTCAGTAAATAAGTCCTGATTGGGGGGTGTTTTGGGAAAGGGGTGGACCCTCAGAAACGTGGTCCCACATTTGGATATCATATTCGTATTCTACTCGCAAATACCTTTCATTTGAGTCCCATATTGCCATGGTCGGTAAATATGTCCGATATAGGGGTGTTTTGGGGGTTGGGGTGGTTCCCCTAGCACTTGGTCCGACAATTGGATATCAGATACGTATTCTTATTCTAAATACCTTTCATTTGAGTCCCATATTGTCGTGATTGGTCGAAATATATGTTTTGTAGGTTTTAGGGTGGGGCATCCCCCCTAGGTACCCCATCCGAAATGGGGATACCAAATTTATATTTTTAGGGTACTATATGAGAGCACACAAAATTTTGCTTAAATCGCACCACCCATCTCCGACATCTGGCGTTTCTGAAAATTAGGGTAAGGTGGAGGGTCCGCCCCCCCCCTTCAGATATCAAAAAATGTAGTACCCTATTTTCACCACGGGGTCATTATGCACCATCTGTGAAAATTTCAAGAAAAACACACAAACATACAAACAAACACAAATTGTTTTAAATATATTGTATAAGATTGCTATAGTCGGTACATGTGTGGTATAGGGGGAGACTGCCCGACCGATCTCCCAATTTAGGGTATTGAGGCCATAAAAGATCCATTTATTACCCGAACTCCCATTCCTGTCGAATGTGGTCCAGATTTCGATATAACTGCTATATGGACCAATCTCCCAATATAGTGTAATGAGCTAATAAAAGGAGCATTTTTCATCCGGTTTCAATGGAATTTGGCACAGCGTGTTCTGGTCCCCCTCCAAACCTTTTTGTTGAGTATCGTCCAGATCGGACCATATTTGAATATAGGTGCCATATAGACCGATCTCCCAATTTCGTGTAATCAGCCTATAAAAGGAGCATTTTTCTTCCGGTTTCAATGAAATTTGACACAGCGTGTTCTGGTACCCCTCTAAATCTTTTTGTTGAATATATATAGCTGCCATATACACCGATCTCCTGATCTCCCGTATTGAGCCCATAAAAAGAGCATTATATTGGAAGGAGGGCGGACCCTCCCCCTCACCACAAAACTACTACCCAAAAATAAAAGTGAACCGATCGGGACAATATGGGATTCTAATGAAAGTTATACAAGAGTAGAGTACGAATTTCATAATAAAAGTTGGGTCCAAGTACCGGGTGGGCCGCCCCAGCCCCAAAAACCCTTAGAATAGGTTTATTTGACACTCATGACAATATGGGACTCAAATGAGAGGTATTCGGGAGTAGATTACGAATATGGCCAGGAAGTAGGAAAAGGCTTTATAATTTATTGATAACAGAAGGGGGCGGACACCCCACCGTTACCCCAAAAACACCAACCAAATTGGAAAGTTTATCGATAAGGACAATATGGATATCAAATGAGAAGTATTCGGGAGTAGATAACGAATATGGCTTACAATTGCATGTCAAAATATAGGGGGTTACCCCACGTCCAGAAAAATGTCCAAAATGGGCGCACATTAAACAATCATGGATATATGGGACTCGGTTTGTTTGTTCCGTATAGACTGAAAAACGGCAGAACCGATTTTCTCGATATTTTCGCTTATTGTGTAGATTGGTCTGGAAGGAAACCTAGGCTATATAATTGTTCGGTATCGGAAGGGGGGCGGACCCTCCCCGTTATACCAAAAATACAACCCAAAATCAAAAGTGGACCGATCGGGACAATATAGATATCAAATGAAAGTTATTGGAGAATAGAATACGAAAATGGTATTAAAATTTGAGTCTAAGTACCCATCGGGCCGCCCCAACCCCAACACTTCCCCAAGCAGACATATTGGTCGTTCATTTCGATATGGGGCTCAAGTGAAAGTTATTCGGGAGTAGATTTCGAATCTGGCACATGATGTCAGATCGAAGTTTAGGGGGTCACGCCACTCTTCAAAAACGCCATTAGACCCATTATGACTATATGATACTTGGCTGAACCGATTTTCTTAAAGTTTTCAGGGAAACATAGGCTAAATAATTATTAGATATCGGGTGGAGGCGGATCCTCCCCTTTACCCCAAATACGCCATCCATATCCGAAAGTGGTCCGATGGGCACAATAAGGGTATCAAATGAAAGGTATTGGAGACCAGAAAACGAATATGGTATTGAAATTTGGATCCAAGTACCCCTCCCCTCAACCCCAAAATTCCTCTAAACAGATATATTCGAAGTTCATGTCAATATGGGTCTCAAATTAAAAGTAGATTGTAGGCAGTAGATTACAAATATGGCATAAAACATTAGGTCCAAGTAATGGGAGGTCGCCCACCCCCAAATAACCCCAAATGGGCATTTTAACCGACCATGGCTATATGGGACTCTAATGAAAGATATTAGGAAGCAGATTGCGAATTTGACATTAAAATTTGCGTTCAAGTCTAGGTGGTTATTCTTCTCCTAAAGATACGTCAAATGGGTTAGTTGACCCATTATGACAAAATGGGTCTCAAATGAAAGGTATTTGAGTGTAGAAAACGAATTTGATATCCCATTTTGGAGAGAAGTATTTTGGGGTACGCTCTAAAGCACCCCTTACCCGAATTTCATTTCCGTTGGGAATGAAGAACGAATTGGATGTCTATTTTCAGTGCCGGTGGCCGCTCTAGCCCCAAAACACACTCCAAACGGTTGATATTTACCGGCCATGACAATATAGGGCTCAAATTAAAAGGATTTGGAAGTGCAGCACTAATTTGATGTTCATATTTGAGTCGAAAGTCTGAGGTGCCATCCCTCCCCTAAAAAGCACTTCTCATTACCCTAATTTTTAAAAACACCAGGAACCGAGCAGGAGCGGACTCTCACACATCAATTAGTGCTTTCCGATTCAAGTTTAAACTCAATGATAAGGGACTTTTCTTTATAGCCGAGTCCGAATGGAGTCCCGTAGTGCGACACCTCTTTGGGGAACATTTTTTAAATGACCATGCATGGTCATGTCGCCAACATTAAGAGGGGATACACACCGCTTTGTCCGATGTTCTTGCAAGGATTCGAACGCGTTCTATGACGCTCATAGGCTACAATGGCACGAATTCGATATCCGCATTCAGGACGAGGTGTCCCCACCCTATAAAGATATTAGAGAGTTAAAGGAGGCGCAGTAGAGCGGGTCCGGTTTGGCTTGTTTGGCTAAAATCTTGAGAAAGTC
Organism: Stomoxys calcitrans; assembly: GCF_963082655.1. Lineage (NCBI taxonomy): Eukaryota > Metazoa > Arthropoda > Insecta > Diptera > Muscidae > Stomoxys > Stomoxys calcitrans. Next base: position 173,747,826 of record NC_081555.1, on the reverse strand, counting down.
TTGATATGGAAGCTATTCCGAAACCAATATTAGAAACACTTGACACAGACATTTTACTCTGTCAAATTTCAAAGCTCTATTCTACATATTACGATTCTTAGGATAAAATATTAAAAAATTAACACTTCGGTGAAGGTTTTGTAAATGATGTCCTAAGAACTCCAAACCATTTGGAAAGTTTTCTCTTTTGGCCTAGTATAGTTACCCAAAATTGGAATTTTTCTAGACTCCAGACCACAAACTGGTGCTACAATATGCACTTTTTCTAAAAAAGAAGCATGAAAACTGAAATTGTTGTCATGCCAATAACTCAAATGAAGAAAACCACCATTTAAAAACTCCCCCTCCACTAGTGCAAGCTAATATTATAGCCATTTATGACTAATTGCCACCCGCCACCAACAATAGAGTCACAAAAAAAAGTTATCACTGCTCCAACACCAGATTATGCAATTGAGTCATAAAAGGACACCATAAATCTTCATATAAATCTTTCACAAAATATAGAAAAAATATAGCCCAGCCAACTTCTTGAAATGCCATTTTGCTGAGTATGAAATTGGCCATCTTCAAAACAATTGGCCATAAATTAAGGCACAAAGTTTGCTTAAACATGACCATAAAAATCTGATATTAACTATTGGCTAGGCTGTTTCTAAAGTCATAAGGAAAAAGGTTGAGAAGTTCTATAAGAACAAGAAGAAAGGGCATGATGTAAAATTCATTGTATTGACTGTTATGTAGCATAACAATGGGAACACGTGTGATTTTGATTTTGATTTTTATTTCCTTTGTTGTTTATTTTCTTTTTTCTCATCTTTCTGCTTTTTATTTTTACTACGGCAATGTGTGAATTTCCAATCGAAAAGAAATTTTAATGCAAATTTCCGTTTTTTTCTTCGAAACACGAAAAACAACAACAATACATCGATTTCAAGCAGCAGATGTGTGTGACGAAACACAATCGCATTCAAAAATCCACACACACACACACACACTTTCCATACCCATGCGAACTCACTTCCTGGCATACAAGAAGTAGTGTGTATGTATGTACATACATACACATGTGAGAAAGTGTATGTGAGTGTGTGTATGAATTTTATTGCTTATTCAACATTCTGACATTTGTTAAGTACTTTCATTCTGACAGTTTGCTTTGGCCCTCAGAGTGACGAGGGAAAAAACCTGCGCTCTCATCAACACATTCTCTCAAGCTCTCTTTGGGTGTAAGGGAAATGCAATTGTTAAATTCTGTTTGTACTTTCTCTCTCTCTCTTTTTCTTTTGGATTGTTGTCTTTTTTATGCGTTACAACACGTTGTCAGCTTGGGCCAGCTTCAAAATGTGGCATAGTCGTTGTCGTTTTTTGTGACGTTGACTCCATCTCTTTGTGCTTGTTTTGTGTATTTGTTGTGTGGTTGTTGTAGGCTTTGTATTTCATTTGTTTTTGTTTTTTCATTACATTCCGATTCGCTCTTGTCACTGCTAACCCGGTTTCATAATGTAAACAACTTTTGTTTTTGCCTAAGAAAAGTCTGTCAAAGCGTGTGATTAAATGTTTTGGCACAAGCACAAGTGAGAACTGTTGGGCTGGGAGAGAGCGAGGTAGAGTGACAGAGAGTAAGAGTGATTGTGTTTGGGTTTGCTCAGTATCCTCAAATATTAAACCCATACCGAGCAACCGCCACACACAAGCAGACACACACATGGCTGTTCCTTAGCCTTGTTTGATACTATTTTTATGATTTTTTCATAATATTTTCCTTTTTTTATTATTTTTATTATTATTAGTATTTGGCCTCTTGTGTTCTTGTATAAGAGTAACATTTTGTACATGAAGGTAGAAGTTTGACAACAAAGTTGCCACCACAAATAATGGTATCTTTGAGTACAAAATTTCAAAATGAAGATTTCGATGTTCAAGTATTAGTTTGCAATCAGACTCATAGACACAGAAATAAATTGATTTTTTAATTGAAAACGCTTAAATAAGGTAGATGTGAATTTCAATCAAGGTTTTTGAAAAAGTAATTGAAAAAATTTTAAATTAAAAGTATTTCACTTCCATTTGCAAAGAAAAATCTCGAGTTCGTCTCGAAAGAAAAACAAACAAAAATTGAAAATTTTATGATCTTCGCCCTAATAGGCAAAAAAAACTTGAAATATTCAATTAAATAATTAATTGAAATTATTGAAAATTTCAATTAACTTTTTAATTGATCCAATTCAAAATTTTTTTAAATTTTCAACAAATTTTTTTAATTAATCCAATTAAAAAAATGATTGAATTTTTTTTTTGAAGTTTCAATTAATTTCTATATTAGGTTCACAGATGTTTACCTCCTGGAACATGAACTTGAGGTCAGTTGTTTGGGCAAAGGTCCGTGGGTACCAGTATAAAAAAAAATCGCCCCCAGTGTAGCTCAGTTGGGATTGTAAATAGAGCTGCCAAATAAACCGATCTTGGGTTTTGATTTCTTGAGCCGCTAGAGGGCGCAATATTTATCTGATTTGGGTGAAATTTTGCATGTGTTTTGTTTAAACTCCCAACAAATTTGCTAAGTATCTTTTAAATCGATATAACTGCCATATAAACCGATCTTTGATTTTGACTTCTTGAGCCACTACAAGATGCAAGTCTCATCCGACATGGCTGAAATTTTGCACGAAATGCTTTGTTTTGACTTCCAAGAACTGTGCCAAGTATGATTTAAATCTGTACATAACCTGGTATAGCTGCCATATAAACCGATCTAGAATCTTGACTTCTTGAACCACTAGAGGGCGTAATTCTCATCCGATTTGGCTGAAACTTTGCATGAGGTTTGACATCCTCGGCCTCTAGAGGGCGCAATTCTCATCATATTTAGCTGAAACTTTGCATCAAGTGTTCGGGTATGACTTGAAAAAACTGTGCTAAGTAAGGTTCAAATCGGTTGATAATCTGATATAGCTGCCATATAAACCGATCTTGGATTTTGACTTCTTGATCCACTAGATGGCGCTATTCTCATCCGATTTGGCTGAAATTGTGCTCGAAGTGATTTCTTATGACTTTCATAACCAGATATAGCTGCCATATAAACCGATCTTGGATTTTGACTTCTTGATCCACTAGATGGCGCTATTCTCATCCGATTTGGCTGAAATTTTGTATAACTTCAAGCAATTGTGAGGAGACGACATACGATGATCGTTGAACACCTCTTAATGGACACAGATTTTCTCCGGGCACATAGTCCTCTTGCTGCTCTGGACTACTGTAGAAGCCAAAAGTGGCTGATTGGGCCCATAGGTCTTACCTATAACAGCTTATTTATCGTACGTCCCCAAGACCCCATACATTTTTTTTCTTGGTTGTCATGAATCGATCTAACCATGTCCACCAGTCCTTTAGTCGAATGGAAGTTATCTTTGAAAAGAGTAACGCTAGCCTCGTGAAATTTTGCACAAATACTTCCTATTAAAGGCGAGTCCATGTTTAGATATATATCGGATATAAACCGATCTCCCGACTTCATTTCTTACCAAATTTTGCCCATAACAGGGGCAAACTTCTCACCTATCAATGAGTGCAGTCCGATGCCGAGTCCGAACGGCATGCCGCAGTGCGACACCTCTTTGGAGAGAAGTTTTACATGGCATAGAACCTCACAAATGTTGCCAGCATTAGAAGGGGAAAGTCACCGCTGAATTTTTTACTGATACGAACCCAGGCGTTCAGCGTAATAGGCGGATATGCTAACCTTTGCGCTACGGTGGCGTCCAATATTTCAATTCTTTAGCCTCTGTTAATTGCAATTTTCCCAATGAACATTCCATTAAGGAACAGCGGCTAACTTCTCACATATTAATGAGTGCTGTCCTATTCAAGTTAAAGCTCCTTTTTGTAGCCGAGTCCGAAGAAGAAGTTTTTACATGCCATAATACCGCACAAATGTCGCCATCATTAGAAGGAGATAACAGCTTTGAAAAATTTTTTTTGATGTTTTCGCCAGGATTTGAATCCATGCGTTCAGCGTTATAGGCGGACATGCTAACTCCTGCGCTACGGTGGCCTCTAGATGGCATAGTTTACATCCATTTGACTGAGATTGTGCGCGATGACTTCTTTTATGGTTTCCAACAGTATCATCAAGCATGGCGTGATAATGCCCCAACTAAACCAATACCCTGATTTAGATTCTTTTGAATTAAGAGAGCGCAATTGTTATCCGACTTGGCTGGATTTTGACAACACAGGATTGTTATTAGCATCCATGCCAAGTATTATCTCTTTATAACCAGTCTTCCAATTTGACCTTATATGACCCGATTTGACTTCTTTCACCCCTAGAAGGCGCAATTGTTATCCGATTTAGCTGAAATGGATGCACGATGCATAGTGGGATAGAACCGAAAAAAACTAGAACAAAACAGGCCGTATGAGAACGGGTAGAGATATCTCTTTGCAATTTAAAGTGATTACAGCGAGATCGTATCCAAAGTTTTAAAAGCCTAGGTCGTCCAGGCACCAGGTGCCAGGCGCAGGCCCCTAATTTTACTCAGTTCGGACTGCCAAAAATTCATTTGTGGTCCGAATTAAAAAAAAAAAAAAATTCTGCCAGATTTTTTTACAATAATTCCAAAAATGCAAATTTCGGGCAAAGATGGTTTCAAAATTGGAATATTTCAGTAAATTTGCTGTGAAGGCTGTCAGAGTACTTATTCACATTTCAGTGAAATCGGGTATTATTAATAGTTTTTATGGGCGTCATTCCCTTAAAAGGCATATCAGTATATATGATAGAAAAATCTTAATATAGTCCGATCTGAACCATATTCAGGTCGGATATCGGGAGGCTTAAGACAACTCACTGCTTCAAATTTCAGCGAAATGGGGTAAAAAATGCAACTTTTATGGGCTCAGACCCTTAATCGGCAGATCGGTCTAAATGGCAGTTATATCTAAATAATGTCTGATCTGAACCATATTTAGGTCAGTTATCGGGAGGGTTAAGAAAACTCACTGCTTCAAATTTCAGCGAAATCGGGCAATAAATAAAGCTTATATGAGCTTCAGACCCTTTGTCGGGAGATCGGTCCATATGGCAGCTACATCCAAATATGGCCCGATATGGTCCGTTCAAGAACCTATCCTGCGTCCATCAAAAATACGTATCTGTGCCTAATTTCGGATCAACATCTAATTTTTTTAAGGCTGTAGAGTGATTACAACAGACGGACAGACACACGGACATCGTTAAATCGTCTTAGAATTTTACGACGATCTGAAATACATATACCTTGTAGGGTCGGAAATTGATATTTCGATGTGTTGCAAACTGAATGACAAAATGAATATACCCCCTATCCTACGGTGGTGGGTATAGTAATCCTGAGTCGATCTAGCCATGTCCGTGCGTCCGTCTGTTTGTCAAAATCATGATAGTCGAACGCGCTAGCCGCATGAAATTTTGCACAGATACTTTACATTGACGTAGGTCGTTGGGGATTGCAAATGGGCCACATCGCTGCAGATTTGGATATAGCTCCCATATAAACCGATCTCTTGATTTGATTTCTTTTGCCCCTGGAAGCCCCAATTTTGATACGATTTGGCTGAATGTTTGTACCTAGTGTTCTGTTATGATGTTGGAGGCCACTGTAGCGCAGAGATTAGCATGTCCTCCTATGACGCTGAACGCCTGGGTTCGAATCCTAGCGAGACCATAAAAAAATTTTAAGCGGTGGCTTCCCCCTCCTAATGCTGGCAACATTTATGAGGTACTATGCCATGTAAAATTTCTCTCCAAAGAGGTGTCGCTCTGCGGCATGCCATTCGGATTCGGCTATAAAAAGGAGGCCCCTTATCATTGAGCTTAAAAAAACGTGCATTGGACTGCACTCATTGATATGTGAGAAGTTTGCCCCTGTTCCTTAGTGTAAAGTTCATGGGCAAAATTTGTTTGTTTTTTTCTGTTTTGACTCTCAACAACTGTGCCAAGTACGATTCAAATCTATCAAGAACCTTATATAGCTCCCATATAAACCAATCTCCCGATTTGACTTCTAGAGCCCCTGGAAGCCTGAATTTTCATCCGATTTGACTGAAATTTTGCACGCGGTGTTAAGTACGGTCCACATTGGTCTAAATTCTGATATAGCGTCCATATTTTAGCAGAATTCATGGTGGTGGGTTCCCAAAATTCAAACCAGCCGAACTTAGCACGCTTTTACTTAATTTCACCTTTCTCATTTATTTTAAGGTAATCTTCCAAAAAAGGGCAACTCTGTTTAATACACATACAGGAATTCATTTATTCATTTGAGAGTGTGTGTGTGTTTGTGTGTTTGCTCCCATATAAACCAATCTCCCGATTTGACTTCTAGAGCCCCTGGAAGCCTGAATTTTCATCCGATTTGACTGAAATTTTGCACGCGGTGTTAAGTACGGTCCACATTGGTCTAAATTCTGATATAGCGTCCATATTTTAGCAGAATTCATGGTGGTGGGTTCCCAAAATTCAAACCAGCCGAACTTAGAACGTTTTACTTAATTTCACCTTTCTCATTTATTTTAAGGTAATCTTCCAAAAAGGGCAACTCTGTTTAATACACATACAGGAATTCATTTATTCATTTGAGAGTGTGTGTGTGTTTGTGTGTTTGAGCTTTGTTTGTTTCTGTGTGTACATGAATTTCCCTGCATATTTTTTGTCCTTTATTTATAATTTATTTGCTGCCTGAAGGCAGCTGTTGATAATGATGACATTATGTTATAAGACTTTATGGCTATTGTATGAAAGTCTCTGTGTGTGTCTGCGATGGTTGGTGCCAAAGGTATGCTTGTATGTGTCTGTTTCCATTTGTTTTCCCTTTTTTTTGGGTTTGAGCCTACAAAAGCCTTCTGTGGTTGTTGTTTTGAAGCTCAGGGAATTAGATTTGGTTTTTTCGTCAGATTTTTTCGTTTTTGGGAAGTTGAGGCTGATCTCTTATGGCGGTCATTTTCTTTTCCCTAGTCTGCTGTTTTGTCATAATTTTGTGTTATTAGAATTATTACGATTATTATAATCTTTATTGATGTTTAATACAGCGTGATGTTTGCCATTTCCTATTTCTCTGTCACTCGGCAGTTGTTGTCCCTCATTTTGTTTTGTAATTGATGACTTAATTGTTTAATGGTCGTTTGACTTTGTCTCGGCAAAATTGTGTCAATCATATTTTTTTATCACCATGTTCTCTCTTCTTACTTATTTTCTGCTTTTGGCCCCAGTGACGTATGATTAATATTAATTAAACGAAATTATGAAGAATTCACTGTTGCAACTGCCATTGTAGTTGTGTCTAACATTAGTGTTTGGCGCCAAAGTACATAATACAAGCATTTGTTGTTATCTTGTCGTGTCTAATCTTAAGGACTTCTTATCGCCTTCACCATCAATATTTGCTTTCTTTATGTTTACAATATTTATGTCCATTAATGTTCTGTGATTACAATATCCAATTGTTTGTCTGTCTAGCTGAGCGTATACGTCACGATAATTAATTAAAATCACTCATACCCTAAAGGGGTGTTGGTTGGGGTGGAGTGAAAACCTATTTATATTTATGATGACCTCGCTGACCATAAATCCCATTTTAATTAGTTTAATTTATCGGCGATGAGATTGATTTTAACTGTCTGCGCTTAATAAAATGGACTATGAGTTTTAGGGGGGATGAAAGTCATAAACCAGTCAGGCATAAAATTAAAAATGTTTAATTATATGGCTTATTTAAGCAACAGTGATTTTCGGAGACTATGCCTGGATGTTGGAAACAAGTTAGACGTGTCGAATCCAAGTTAGTTTTCATCAACTTTCTCAAAAGTAAGGGCGAAGGACGGACAGACAGATAAATATGCAGACATACAGTCGAACAAACAGTAGGACTTACAGACAAGGCTAAAACTACTTCAAATGTCGATATCTCAAAGCTATACAAACGCAGCAGCAACAACAACAACAAATACAAAATTTACCCATGAACATTCCACTAAGGAACAGGAGGAAACTTCTCACATATAAATGGGTGCAGTCCGATTAAAGTTTAAGCTGGGCTCCTTTTTATAGCCTAGTCCGAACGGCGTGCCGCAGTGCGACACCTCTTTGGAGAGAAGTTTTGCATGGCATGGTACCTCACAAATGTTGTCAGCATTAGGGGGGGAAAACCACCGCTGACAATTTTTTTTGATGGCCTAGCCAGGATTCGAACCCAGGCGTTTAGCGTCATAGATGGCCTCCGGCCAAATAAGTATACCTCGTTTTAATGGTGAAGGGGATTAAAAGCAAATTACAATTCATTGATATTGATAAAATAAATCCGCTTCCTTTCCATACAAAGTCTTTTCTCGATTTCAAAAATCGATTTATGTTCTTTTAAGATTTTTGAATGCCTTCAGTCAATGTTAAGGCATGTACTTTTGACATTACGTTATAATCCGCTTAGCAAAACTAAAAATATTGTAAATTTTCGTTTTTTTCCTTCTTCTTTTTTTTTGTTCCTTTGCGAAATTCCTCTTCATAAAAATGTGATTTATTGCTTATCAATGGCTTTTCGTCGATTACATTGTCGTAATCCCTTCAATGTCATTCAATGTTGGGATAATGGATTAAAAGGCTCTGTATAAAAATAGGAAGAATACATTGAGGCCTTGACAGATAGTAAATGTCAGTTTATGGTTATAAAAGCTTATAGAGATGTTCAAGTACAACAGTTATTAGAGTAAGACGAGTGTTCAAAAAGTGTGGGCTAGTATCGAATGACACACCATAGAGCCTAGAGTGTTGTTTATGTCTTTTGTCTAGAATGAAGTTGAAGTTTAATTCAATATAAAACAAGCGAAAAAGCTAAATGTAAGTGCCGGCGGATACCTGGCTATCACCACCAAGGAATCTGGTCGATTTTTTTGATGCAAGTAAAGGAAGGTAAAGGTCAATCCGAATATACAATACCCTTCACAACTGAGTCTAACTGCAACTTGTAATACATAGAAACTAAAAGAAGGCAAAGGTCAATCCGAATGTGCAACACCCTTCACAACTGCGTCTACCTCTAAATTGTAATACATAGAACCTATGTCTAGATCTAGGCAATCTCTAATTTTGTATACCCATTGAAATATCGTAGAGAACCTTGCAAGATTTTCTTACGATAAGGCCTAGATTATAGCTACTGCAGTCTTAAAAGCGAATATCGGTTAAAAGATCTATGTATGGGAGCTACAAGTAAGCCTGAAAGGATATTGGGATGTCTATAAAAACACCTCATGCAAAATATTTTAAACATTAAACCAAAATTGTGGATTATACACACTTAACAAGTAAAAAGGCGTTAAGTTCGGCCGGGCTGAACTTTGGATACCCACCACCTCTGGTATATATGTAAACCACTTTTCATCCGATGAAATCCGATGAAAATTGCATACCTTAAGTCCCATAGCAAAAATTGCAAATTTTGCCCATGAACATACCACTAAGGAACAGGGGCAAGCTTCTCACATATCAATGAGTACAGTCCGATTCAAGTTGAAGCTCAACGATACGGGGCTTCCTTTTTATAGCCGAGTCCAAACAGCGTGCCGCAGAGCGACACATCTTTGGAAAGAAGTTTTACATGGCATAGTACCTCACAAATGTTGCCAGCATTAGGAGGGGAAAACCACCGCTGAAAATTTTTTCTGATGATCTCGCCAGGATTTGAACCCAGACGTTCAGCGTCATAGGCGGACATCCTAACCTCTGCGTTACGGTGTCCTCCATACGTCCCATAGCAGTTATATCGAAATATGTTCCGATTTGCACCAAATAATAATAAGAACAGTAGCTATATCTAAAAATAAACCCATCGGAACCATATAGGACACGGATGTCGAAAAGCCTAACATAAGTCACTGTGTCATATTTCAGTGAAATCGGATTATAAGTGCGCCTTTCATGGAGCCTAGATTTTAAATCGAGATATCGGTCTACATGACAGCTATATCTAAATCTGGAACGATTTAGGACTAGTTGCAGAAAAATGTCGAAGAGCCCAACACAAAGCACTGTCCCAAATTTCGGCGAAATCGGACAATAGATGCCACTTTTATGGGCCCTAAACCTTAAATCCAGAGATCGGTCTATATGGCAGCTATATTCAAATCTGGACCGATCTGGGCAAAATTGAAGAAGGACGTCGAAGAGCCTAACCAAACTCACTGTCTCAAATTTCAGCGACATCGGACAATAAATGCGTCTTTTATGGCCCCAAAACCTAAAACCTAGATATCGGTCTATATGGCAGCTATATCAAAATCTGGACCGATCTGCGCGATATTGCAGAAGTATGTCAAGGGGCTTAACTTAACTCACTGTTCCAAATTTCGGCGACATCGGGCAATAAATGAGCATTTTATGGGCCCAAAACCATAAATCAAGAAATCGGTCTATATGGCAGCTATATATCAAAATTTGAACCGATCTGGACCAAATTGAAGAAATATGTCAAAGGGCCTAACACAACTCACTGTCCCAAATTACAGCAAAATCGGATAATGAATGTGGCTATTATGGGCCTTACACCATAAATCGGAGGATCGATCTATATGGCAGCTATATCCAAATCTGGACCGATCTGAGCCAAATTAACGAAGGATGTCGATGGGCCCTACACAATTCACTGTCCCGAATTTCATCAAAATCGGATAATAAATGTGGCTTTTGTGGGTCTAAGACCCTAAACCGGAGGATCGGTCTATATGACAGCTATATCCAAATCTGAACCGATGTGGGCCAATTTTACAAAGGATGTCGACGGGCCTTACACAATTCACTGTCCCGAATTTGTCAAAAGGTTTAAGACAACTCACTGTCCCAAATTTCAGCGAAATCGGACCATAAATGTGGCTTTTATGGGCCTTAGACCCTAAATCGGAGGATCGGTCTATGTGGCAGCTATATCCAAATCTGGATCGATCGGAGCCAAATTGACAAAGGATGTGGAAGGGCCTAACACAACTCACTGTCCCAAATTTCAACAAAATCGAATAAAAAATGTGGCTTTTATGGGCCCAAGACCCTAAATCGGCGGGTCGGTCTATATGGGGGCTATATCTAGATATAGTCCGATATAGCCCATCTTCGAACTTAACCTGCTTATGGACAAAAAAAAAGAATCTGTGCAAAATTTCAGCTCAATATCTCTATTTTTAAAGACTGTAGCATGATTTCAACAGATAGACGGACAGACGGACGGACATAGCTAGATCGTCTTAGATTTTCACGCTGATCAAGAATATATATACTTTATAGGGTCGGAAATGGATATTTCGATGTGTTGCAAACGGAATGACAAAATGAATATACCCCCATACTTCGGTGGTGGGTATAAAAGGCGTTAAGTTCGGCCGGGCCGAACTTTGGATAACCACCACCTCGGTGTATATGTAAACCAACTTTCATCAAAATCCGGTGAAAATTGCATACCTTAAGTCCCATAGCAAAAATTGCAAATTTTGCCCATGAACATACCACCACACATGAACATGAGTGCAATCCGATTCAAGTTGAAGCTCAATGCTAAGGGGGCCTCCTTTTTATAGCCGAGTCCGAACGGCGTGTCGCAGTGCGACACATCTTTGGAAAGAAGTTTTACATGGCATAGTACCTCACAAATGTTGCCAGCTTTAGGAGGGGAAAACCACCGCTGAAAATTTTTTCTGATGATCTTGCCAGGATTAGAACCCAGACGTTCAGCGTCATAGGCGGACATCCTAACCTCTGCGTTACGGTGTCCTCCATATGTCCCATAGCAGTTATATCGCAATATGTTCCGATCTGGGCCAAATAATAATAAGTTCAGTAGCTATATCTAAAAATTAACCGATCTGAACCATATACGACATGGATGTCGAAAAGCCTAACATAAGTCACTGTGTCATATTTCAGTGAAATCGGATTATAAATGCGCCTTTCATGGAGCCTAGATTTTAAATCGAGATATCGGTCTACATGACAGCTATATCTAAATCTGGACCAATTTGGGCCAAGTTGCAGAAAAATGTCGAAGAGCCCAACACAAAGCACTGTCCCAAATTTCAGCGAAATCGGACAATAAATGCGCCATTTATAGGCCCAAAACCTTAAATCGAGAGATCGATCTATATGGCAGCTATATTCAAATCTCTACCGATCTGGGCCGAAATGAAGAAGGACATCGAAGAGCCTAACAAAACTCACTGTCCAAAATTTAAACAAAATCCGACATAAATGCGCCTTTTATGGGCCCGAAACCTAAAACCGATAGATCGGTCTATATGGCAGCTATATCAAAATCTGAACAGATCTGTGCCATATTGCCGAAGTATGTCAAGGGGCTTAACTTAACTCACTGTCGCAAATTTTAGCAACATCGGATAATAAGAGTGGCTATTATGGTCCTTAGACCCTAAATCGGTGAATCGGTCTATGTGGCAGCTATATCCAAATCTGGGCCGATCTCAGCCAAATTGATGAAGGATGTCGAAGGGTCTAACACAACTCACTGTCCCGAATTTCATCAAAATCGGATAATAAATGTGGCTTTTGTGGGCCTAAGACCCTAAAACGGAGGATCGGTCTATTTGGCAGCTATATCCAACTCTGAACCGATCTGGACCAAATTCAAGAAACATGTTAAAGGGCCTAAGATAACTCACTGTTCCAAATTTCAGCGAAATCGGACCATAAATGTGGCTTTTATGGGCCTTAGGCTCTAAATCGGAGGATCGGTCTATATGGCAGCTATATCCAAATCTGGATCGATCGGAGCCAAATTGACAAAGCATGTGGAGGGGCCTAACACAACTCACTGTCCCAAATTTTAGCAACATTAGATAATAAATGTGGCTTTTATCTGTTTAAGACCCTAAATCGGTGGATCGATCTATATGGCAGCAATATCCAAATCTGAACTGATCTGAGCCAAATTGAAGGGAGAATGTCAAAGGGCCTAAGACAACTCACTGTCCCAAATTTTGGCAAAATCGGATAATAAATGTGGCTTTTATGGGCCTAAGACCCTAAATCGGCGGATCGGCCAAGGTATAGTCCGATATAGCCCATCTTTTAACTTAACCTGCTTATGGACAAAAAAAGAATCTGTGCAAAGTTTCAGCTCAATATCTCAATTTTTGTAGACTGTGGCGTGATTTCAACTGACAGACGGACGGACATCTCTAGATCGTCTTAGATTTTTACTCTGATCAAAAATATATATACTTTATAGGGTCGGAAATGGATATTTCGATAGTCAGACATGCAGATGACTGTTGAAATATCAGACAGATAGGCACAGCTACTTCGAATCGCTCTGAGACTCTTCATTCGATTCCGCTGATTGTCCGCGACTTCAGTTGCAGCATTCCACTATCCGCAACTCCTGTGGATGCGCCCGGTAGCTCCCAACTAAGCTTTTCATGCTAACGAAGAACACAGCTCCCCGGTAGCTGAGTTCGTTGCGTGCTTAGGTCACCATATCGAATCTTACCAGAGGTCTGGTGTGTTGCTATGATTGTGTCACAATGAAGTGTAATAGTCTACGTTAGTCTGGTAAGAAAACAGACCCCTCTACTACGAGGAAGTTCAGTAGTTCGACCAGTGCCACGTTTGCAAGTCAGGCGATTGGTTTGCTGCCAGTGGAGGAGTCTTTCCATGCATAATCGTTCTCCTTGTCCGGAAACCAAATTTGCGCTATATCGTGAGCTCGGAGCCTATTTAGGGGTTCTAAACACTCACGCGCGCATTTCGACCTCACTGTCCTCGAACCCAAGCCATTGAGGCCCGTTATACTGTCTTTATAAATCCTAAGTTTCGAAGACGATAAATCCCTTCCCAGAATTTCTTTCGCGGCTATCGTTATGGCAAAAACCTTTGCCTGAAAGCCCATACTCTCATCCGGCAATCCCACTGACATACTGATGTTGAATGTCTCGCAGTATACCAGTCCCTGACTCCATCTTGGGGCTTTCTGTGAAGACTAAGGTCTAAATCTCTTCAACAGCAGCATTTGCTTTGCACACCTCTCTCCCGGTAACGCGAATATTCCATTTCGAATCGGTGTCCGTGCCCGATAGTCTGAGACCACCTCATTCCGCACACCGCATACATAGTGTCCCAAATGGAACACAGTGTCCTATTAAGAAATAATAGGAAACAATTTCGACATTATTTATATGGGAGCTATTGTATATCAGGTTAAAGACTGATGTTCACCGTATCACAGTTGTTGGAAGTCATAACGGAACACCATATGCAAAATTTCGGCCAAATCGGACAAACAATTCCGGCTTCCAGTGGCTCAAGAAGTCAAATCGGGAAGACGGTTTATATGGGAGCTATATCCAAATCTGAACCGATACGGCTCATTTGCAATCCCCAACGAACTTCATCAATAAAAACTATCTGTGCAAAATTTCAAGCGGCTAGCTTTACGCATTCGACCACAATCGTGATTTCGACAGAGAGACGGACGGACATGGCTAGTTCCACACAGAATGTCGAGACGAGAACATATATACTCTTTGGGGTCCTAGATCAATATTTCAAGGTGTTAGAAACGGAATGACTGGATTAGTATAAAAAGGATGATGAATATATTCATGGCGGTGGGTATCCAAAGTTCGGCCCGGCCGAACTTTATGTCTTTCTCCTTTTTTTTATACCCTCTACCAAAAGGGATGTGTACTAATTTAGTCATTCGTCATGGCTAGGTTTGTAAATGAGCCATACCGGTCCATGTTTTGATATAGCTGCCATATAAACCGATCTTGCGTCTTGACTTCTTGAGCCTCTAAAGGGTGCAATTCTCATCCGATTTGACTGAAATTTTGCATGTGGTGTTTTGGTATCACATCCGACAATAGTGTTAGGTATGGTCTTAATCGGTAGATAACCTGATATAGCTGCCTTATAAACCAACCTTGGGTCGTGACTTCTAGAACTTCTAGAGGGCGCAATTCTTATCCGATATGGCTGAAATTTTTCATGAAGTGTTTTATTTGACTTGCAACAACTGTGTTAAGTATAGTCTACATCAGTCCATAACCTGATTTAGCAGCCATATAAACCGACTAGACTTCTTGAGCCTCTAGAGGCCGCAATTGTTATCCAATTTGGCCGAAATTTTGCATGAAGTGTTTTATTTTCACTTGCAACAACTATGTTGAGCATGATCTAAATCAGTTTATATCCTGATATAGCCGCCGATCTCCCGACTAGACTTCTTGAGCCTCTAGAGGGCGCAATTCTTATCCAATATGATTGAAATTTTGCAAATGTCGTTTTGGTATGACTTCCAACAACTATTCGTAGTATGGTCTAAACCCGTATATAGCCTGATATAACTGATATATAAACCGATCTCCCAGTTTGACCTTTTGAGCCTCTGGAGGGCGCAATTATAATTTCATTTACCTGAAATTTTGGAGGTGATGTTTCCTATGACTGGTGCACCACAACTGCGGTACAGGGTATTATAGATTTGTGAATTTGTTTGCAACGCTAAGAAGGAGAAGAGCTAGACCCATTGATAAGTATACTGATCGGCTCAGAATCACTTTCTGATTCGATTTGGCCATGTACGTCTGTGAGTCCATGTGTTCTTGTAATCAAAGTGCAGATCGTATTTGTTGTCCGATTGTCACGAAATTTTGCACATGTCACTTTTTTGGCCCAAGGACAAACGCTATTGATTTTGACAAAAATCGCTTCAGATTTAGATATAGCTCCCATATATATCTTTCATCCGATATGGCTTTTTAAGGCTGTATAAGCCACAATTTTCGTCCGATCTTCACAAACTTTGGCATTGGGTATTTTATTTGAGGTCTACATATTTGTGCAAAATTTCATAAAAATCGGTTCATATTTAAATATAGCTCCCATATATATCTTTCATCCGATATGGACTTTTAAGGCTGTAGAAGTCACAATTTTGGTCCGATCTTCAAAATATTTTGCACGAGGTGTTTTCATTGACGTCCTAATATTTCATAAAAATCGGTTGAGATTTAGATATAGCTCCCATATATATATTTCATCCGATATGGCCGTTTAAGGCTGTAGAACCCACAATTTTGGTCCGATCTTTCCAAATTTGGCATGGGTTGTTTTATTTGACGTCTCCATACGTGTGTAAAATTTCACAAAAATCGGTTGAGATTTACATATAGCTCCCATATATATGTATCGCCCGATTTGTACTTAAATGGCCGTAGTAGCTACAATTTTCAACCGATCTGCACACAATTTGGCACGGACTGTTTTGTTACTGATCCTAACATATCTGAAAAATTTCATCAAAATCGGTTCGGATTAAGATGTAGCTCCCATATATATCTTTTATCTGATTTTAGCTATTAAGGCTGTAGAAGCCAAAATTTTCGATCCGATCATCACCAAATTTGGCGTGGAGTCGTTTTTGTAAAGTCTCAAAGTATGTACAAAGTTTCATACAAATCGGTTCAGATTTAGATATAGCTCCCATGTATATCTTTCATCCGATTTTGCCTTTTAAGGCTGTAGAAGCCACAATTTTTGTCCGATCTTTCAAATATTTTGCGCGAGGTGTTTTATTTGACGTCTTCATATGTTTGCAAAATTTCATAAAAATCGGCTTAGATTTAGATATAGCTCCCATATATATCGTTCATCCGATATGACCTTTTAAGGCTGTAGAATAGACAATTTTCGTCCGGTTTTGCATGAGACGTTTAAATTGACGTTCCAATACGTGCGCAAAATTTCATTAAACTCAGTCCAAATTTAGGTATAGCTCAAATGTGTATTTTTCATCCGATATGGACTTTGACGTTCCAATACGTGCCCAAAAAATTTATTAAAATCAGTCCTAATTTATTGTAGGTATAGCTCAAATGTTTATTTTTCATCCGATATGGATTTTTAAAGCAGTAGAATCCACAATTTTAGTCACATCTCTACAATATAGGGCGTGATATGTTCTATTTCATGTCCCAGTATGTGTTATTAAAATTGGCACAGGTTTCGATATAACTCCCATAGAATCTTTTATGGCGATATGGCCTTTTAAAGATGTGGAAATCCAAGTCTTTTGTCCTATAGTAGGAAAATCTTACATGGTTCTGAATTGCTATTTCAATCGGTATCCAAATTAAAGTCTGACTAGATTTCAAGATAAATTCTACATGTAAAAATTACTACATGCTCTAGGTGGTGTACGGTATTATATAGTCGGCACCGCCCGACTTTTGCCTTTCCTTACTGGTTTTCTATACGAAAAAGTCGAATATGATCCATGGTGGATTGTATAAAAAATTCGGGCCGGCCGAATTGTTATTCTTTAATCTTAGAAAGGAAATCTCAGCTATTAAAAATCGAATAAATTTGCCACTAAAATGAATTCGCCGTAAATTTAAAAAATCATTTTGGTATTTTAGGGTTGCCCAAAAAGTAATTGCGGATTTTTCATATAGTCGGCGTTGAAAATTTTTTCACAGCTTGTGACTCTGTAATTGCATTCTTTCTTTTGTCAGTTATCAGCTGTTACTTTTAGCTTGCTTTAGAAAAAAAAGTTTAAAAAAAGATATTTGATTAAAGTTCATTCTAAGTTTTAAAAAATCCTTTTAAAAATCCGCAATTTCTTTTTGGGCAACCCAATATATATCACTATGTGTTTTTATAAATATTTTAAAATTTACACAAATCTTATTGTTACTATTTTATTGTTGGGTTGTTTACTATTCCGATGATCTATTATAGCTAATAAGCACTAAAGAAAAAACTCCACTATATATGCTATATACAAAAATACCTCCTGTAAAGCTTTAAAATATTTCTATAACAATAATTTGTTATATCTTTCATATTATTATTATTTTTTTAATTTTTTGTTTTATAAGTTTTCTTATAGTCAATATTTCTTTACACTTTAATAATTTTTAATTTAAAAAAGGATATTAGAATTAATCTACATAATTATCATTTTTATGTTTTAAAAGCATAATTTTTTATTTAATATTCCATTTAATAATCTAATTTTTAAACTACCGCATTCCCAAATTTTCTATAGAACTTTCTTTCTTAAAATGTCTTCTAATATTTATATATTTGTCCTTTATTTACAATTGGAGTTATATTACAATAAAATATGACCAATGGTAAAATGTTCAGTGTGATCATAGGGCATCATCTTCTAATGTTTACCCCAATTCTTCTTATCGTTATCATCCATGTTTTAAAGATTCCAATTGATAATTGTTTCCTCCTAGACTATAGTCTTCACGTGTGCAATATTTTCCTGCTTATACAATCATCCTCTTACATAGCTGAGAAAACAATTTACACAAAAAAAAGGGTATCTTGTAAAAAAGCAAATCAACACAGTTTTAGTGCAAAATTAAAAAACATTGCTGTAACAAGAAATAAAAAAAAACCCTACCAACATTTCAGACAACTGACTCTCCCAAAAGAAACAAAATTGAGAAAGTCAAAATCCAAAAGAAAAAATAAAAAAGCAAAAACAATAAAACAGCAGCAAAAGAATATTAAAAGAAAAACAAAGAACACACCAAAGCACATGCAATTTTTACTTATAGAAAGGCTATGACGCGCTATAGCTCTCAGAGAGCCTCGGAGAGTAAAGTCAAAATATAATTCAATGCTAGTTCAATGATTTTCTATGGTATAGCTGTGTGTTTGTGTTTTACTCGGCTCCCTACTTTTGTTTTCACTTTCTCTCTGAGTGTAGTTTCTTTTACTCTCTCTCTCTCGCGCTACCTCACTTTCTCTCTCTCTCTCTCCCTCTCTTGGTAGGGAGTATTTTGTGTGTGTATGTTTTTGTTTTGTTTAGTTTTTCAGAAAGCCTTCTTTGTGTGTGGTGGTGAGCAATAGAGACGACTATAGGTGTCACCGCTCGGTGTAGTACCTCCAGTTGTGCCACACTACTGAAGCGACCTTGAAAGAGAAAAGCGCACACACACACATTGACCCATACATTGGAACATTGGGACAACACAACACAAATCTACGAAAACAAGAAAATGAAAAAGAAAGTTTCATACTCACGATGCAAAAACATCAGGCAGGAAACACATGCATATACATCTCCTGAACCCCCCCTTCCCACCTTTGGACACCGACACCCTCACCGTTCGGTTTCAACAAAATAAAACACACATTTTTAAACACTTTTAGCAGAAGAATTAAATGGAGACAAACAAGAAGAAAAAGAAGAAGCAGAAGCAGAACAAGCAGAGCATTGAGAGTAGAACAAGAATTTTTTAGAGAAGTAGTGGAAAAGGCAAAAGTGCCAAGACCAAAGAGGAAGAACCAAAGAAGAAGCAGCATGAACAGCAGCAGCTGAAGCTAAAGCTGAAACTGAAGCCTTCATGGCAGAGAACAGAATCCTAATGCCAAAAAAGAAGTACGAAACAGCCACAACACACACACTCAAGAAGAAAAACTGAAGAGAAACGAAACGCGAAACATGTGCTTCATCACAAAACACACAATAATTAAACAAATATTGCCTAAAATAAAACAAATAAAAATAAAAACGCCCGCATAACATTAAAACAAAGTAAAAAAAGCCACCAGAAAAAAAGAAAAAAAAGAAATATCAATAAAAAAAAAAAACATGAATAAAGCTCACAACAAATGCAATGGCGTTAAGGATTCCCTGAGTAATTTCAAATGGCCAAAGTTATAATGAAAATTAATTCTATTTTTTTAAGTGCGTATGTGTGTGTATGATGTATTGGTAGCAACTCAGGGAGTGCTGTTAGAAGATAAAAAATGGAAAATTGAAAAATAAAACAAAAACAAATGAAAAAACTCCAAAAAGCTTTGGCCAAAAAAAACTATTTTGTTAAGAAATTACCCCAAAAAAATAACTGTTCTGTGCTCTATGTGTGTGCTCTTGATAATTTATTTGCTGCTCTAAATCCCCAAAATATCATTAAAAAATTAGAATATGTGCGTATGCCCAACATACGTGAGTGCCTGTTTAACTGTGTGTATGTGTATACGTGTGCGTGTGTGAGTCTATTTATTTGTTTGTGATGCTGTGGGTCCTTACCTACAAAATAAAGGACCTTCTTCTGGTGTCTTACCTTCCTTTATTTTTTTTTTCTTTCTATGCCAAATGAATGGGTGTTGCTGTATGTGGGCCGAGTGGATGGTTTTTTTTTTCTTCATCTCAAAAAAAGATTCTGCTGTGCTTGCCTTTCAATACAAACATGTGTCTGCATTGTGTATGGCCCTAACTGAGTATATATGTGAGAGTGTGCGTGCATGTGTATGATGAGTGACTTTGATTTATGAGCTCTGACAGAGGTCAGTTATTACTTATATATGTCTAGCTAAAGTGAAATGAAAAAATCTGTCTTTAAGCTCAAAAAAAAAAAAAAAAAAAATTTAATAAAATTTTTGTGATTTTAACTCAAAAATTCCTAAAGAGAAACAAAACTTAGCCAAATTTTTTGTTTTTATTTTGCTAAGTGTAATTTGCCATAGAAAAAAAATCGATCAAAAACCAACATTGAGTGGAAAACAATAAAACATAAACGTCAAACAATTACCAACCCCATCAAGGCTTTAAGCGGTGCGGCCTCATTGCATGGATGGTTGGTTAGTCGGTTGGTTGCCTGCTTCGTGGTGTATGGTTAGAAGCTTGGATTGATGCTTTATTTACCTCACACACACACACACACACACATATAACCATACTCATGACAATAGGCTCTCTATAAAATACTGCAAAAGGGGTTCCATTGCAACGGCTGATGTTGTTGTTGATTTCGTTTTTTTGCATTATTCTGTTGATTGCACTCTCACACACAGCATCAAGTGCTGCTAAACTTCTTAATTTAGATTTGAAATCATTAAAAACCAAAAACTCAATGTAGAGTATGACCCTCAACATCACCCCCACCACCACCATCACCATCGCCATCACCAAGAAAGTAATCAATAGTACTTCAATAACACACACACACATAAATTATGGCAAAAAAAAGAGAAATTATGACAAAGCCCCAACTTAATTCTCAGAAATGTAGTTTAGTGTAACGGAAACTTTGCAGACTGTCGCCGGAAAATATCGCATTGCTACATGGCATTTGGCTTGCAGGCATTTTTTGTCTATGCAACAATTTTTCTAAAGGGTGGATGGATTTATTGGCTGGTAGTCGAACCGATAAATTACAAAGCACTCTTAGATCTTAAAACGCCTTTCATTTCTCTTTCCCTATGCCAGTGGATTTCTTTTTGCAGTGAAGGCCACCGTAGCGCAGAGGTAAGCATGTCCGCCAATGACCACCGTGTTTGCCTTCAAAAGATTTCTTTGCTGGAGCTTCTGCTTCCATTCTGATAACATGACCTAGCCAACGCAGCCGTTGTATTTTGATGCATGTAACTATGGTACCGTCGTCATACAGCTCGTGGTTTATACGTCGCCTATATTCTCTATTAAAGCAATCTGGTCCATATATTTTACGAAGAATCTTTCTCTCAAGTACTTCAAGCACTGCCTCATCTGCTTTCACAAGAGCCCATCCCTCAGAACCATATAACAACGCGGGTAGTATCAGTGCAGTGTATAGTGGAATCTTCGTCTGTCAAGAGTTGGCCTTTTTATACCCTACACCACTACTGTTGTACTGTCAAGAGGTGGCCTTTTTATACCCTACACAGGGTGATACAGGGTATTATTAGCTTGTAACACCCAAAAGGAAGAGAGATAGACCCATTGATAAGTATACCGATAGTCTCAAAATCACTGTCTGTCTGTCCGTCTGTCTGTCTGTCTGTCTGTCTGTCCGTCAGTCTTTCTGTCTGTCCATCTGTCTGTCCATGTTAATTTGTGTACAAACTACAGGTCGCAATTTTCATCCGATCGTCTTCAAATTTGGTATGGGCGTGTTTATCGGCCTAGAGACGAAGCCTATTGAAATTGGAAAAAATAGGTTCAGATTTAAATATAGCTCCCATATATTGTATATGCTCGTCCTATTTTCAGTAACTTTTTGGGCAACCCAATATATGTTCGAACGATTTGCAGTAATACTGCAATAAAATGATCATTTGTTACCCAATTTTCTATAAATTTGGCAGGAAGGATTTTCTTAAGACTCCCGACATTACAGGTGAATTTCATAGAAATCGGTTCAGATCTGGATAAAGCTCCCATATATACATGTTCGTCAGATTTGCAGCAATACTCCAATAAAATTGTCATTTGTTAACCGATTTTCTATAAATTTGGCAGGAAGGATTTTCTTAAGACTCCCGACATTACAGGAGAATTTTATAGAAATCGGTTCAGATTTGGATATAGCTCCCATATATATGTTCGTCAAATTTGCAGCAATACTCCAATAAAATGATCATTTGTTAACCGATTTTCTCAAAATTTGGCAGGAAGGATTTGCTAATGACCCCCTACCCTACTGGTGAATTTCATAGAAATCGGTTCAGTATTAGTTATAGCTCCCATATAGATGTTCGTCAAATTTTGGGTAATTTGCAATAATGCTGTCATTTGTCAACCGTAGTTATTACAGTTTTAACATATTTTTGCTCGCCGAGGTCCATCAAAAATGGTTCAGAATTGAATATAGCTCCCGCATTGTACTTATAGGGTAGGTGTAGGGTATTATACAGTCGGCACCGACCGACTTCTGCCCTTCTTTACTGGTTTCTAAACTGCTTACTTAATTTATCTCAAAACTGGTGTCATTCGTTTCGATTACGGCGGTGCCGAGGTAGATAAAGTTGTTGACTATCTCCAATGAAGGCCATCGTAGCGCAGAGGTTAGCATGTCCGCGTATGACGCTGAACGCCTGGGTTCGAATCCTTGCGAGACTATCAGAAAAAATTTTCAGCGGTGGTTTTTGCCCTACTAATGCTGGCAATATTTGCGAGGTACTATGTCATGTAAAACTTCTCTCCAAAGAGGTGTCGAACTGCGGCACGCCGTTCGGACTCGGCTATCAAAAGGAGGGCCCTTATCATTGAGCTTAAACTACACACATTGATATGTGAGAAGTTTGCCCCTGTTCCTTAGTGGAATGTTCATGGGCAAAATTTGCATTTGCATCTCCAATGTTGTGGTTCCCAACTTTCTCCATTTTCTTTATCCGCTCGGTTGTACAATGCGTTTTGAAAATTGAAACCAACCATTTCGTTTTATCTCCATTTACTGCCAGACTTATTTTCACTGACGATCTTTCGATTCTTTTAAAGGCTGCAGTTACTACTTCCGGTGACCGACCTATGATATCGATGTCCTCGGCATAGGCGATTAGCATGTATTGTCTTGTGATTAGTGGTCAAACCAATTCGCATCTTCATCTCGTATAACCTTCTCCAACAGGACATTAAAGGGATCACCCGATAAGCAGTCTCCTTGTCTGAAACCCCGTTTGGTATTCAATGGTCCAGAGAGATTATTTTATATTCTTACTGAGGATCGCGTATCAGCAATTGTCATCCTGCAGAGTCTTATTAATTTTGCAGGGATACCAAACTCAGACATGACTTCAAATACCTCTAAACATTTAGGACTACCGAAAGCGGTTTTGTAGTCAACAAAAAGATGGTAGGTGTTGATTTGTCCTTCTCGGGTCTTTTCCAGAAGTTGGCGCATTGTGAATATCTGGTCTAGGGTGAATTTACCAGGTCTAAAGACGAATTGATAGGGCCCAATTATCTCGGGTCTTTTCCAGAAGTTGGCGCATTGTGAATATCTGGTCTAGGGTGAATTTACCAGGTCTAAAGACGAATTGATAGGGCCCAATTATCTCAAAGACTTTAGGTTTTAATCTCTCACACAGTACGTTCGAGAGTATCTTATTCCTCGGTATTTGGCACATTCCGTCTTGTCTCCTTTCTTGTGTACGGGACATAGTATGCTTAGGTTCCAATCATGGGGTATGCGTTTTTCTAGCCAAATCGCGCAGAGGAGCTGATGGAGACGTCATATCAGCGTGTTGCCTCCGGTCTTTAATAGCACAGCGAGCAACCCATCGCCTCCTGCTGCTTTGTTGTTTTCCTTAGTCGGGTCATTGCTACCTGGACCTCATTCTGCCTAAGAGGTAAACATGCTATACCATCACCAAATATTGGTTCTTCAGTATCCTCTTCGCTGCCATCGTCGGACACTAGCAGCTGGGTAAAATGTTCTTTCCATATCCCTAGCATACTATCTGTATCAGTTACCAGAATTCCGTCTTGGTCTCTGCAGGAGGATGTGACTGTACCAAAGCCAAAGCCATCGGTTTGATGTGATGTTTCTTTGGTAGAATTTCCGGATTTCATTTTAACTCCTTACATTTCTATTCGCTCACTCTCACGTCTTCCCACTTCCTTTTTATATCCTGCACCACCACTGTGGTACAGATATATTGCCGATATGGCCTTTTAATTCTGTAGAAGCCACATTTTTGGTCCGATATCTACAAAATTCTTCACGATATGGTTTCATTGATATCCCAATTCGTGTACAGAGTTTCATCAAAATCAATTTAGATAAAACTTCTATATATTTCTTTTATGCGTTTCGACTTTTAAGGCTGAAGATGCCACAATTTTCGTACCATCGTAAGAGAATCGTATAAGGTTCTATTCGATATTTCAATAGGTATGCAAAATTAAAGTCTGACTAAATTTGGATATAAATGTTATCTATTAAAAGTATTACGTATACTTGCTGGTTTAGGGTATTATATAGTCGGCTCCGCCTGACTTTTGCCTTTCCTTACTGATTCTTTTTGCGGAATAGTCGTTTCTCCTCTCTCCTTTTCTCCCGATACCACTCCATCATCTGGCGTTGCTACATGGGAGGATTCCGTACTTGGGGGAGGGTTCCGGTATCCAAATACCGATTTGTCATGGAGAGGGCAATGTATTGCCACTGAGCCCTTATAATATTGAGATATGGAGTGCTTTCATTAAGCAGTTAGGTCAGTCGAGTGGAATATGCCTTTGCCATTTGTAGCGTTGCCAGATTTTCAATGTTCAGTTTCCCTGCAGTGTCAGATCAAACTTTTCTCGAGGTGCGAACCTTTGCTGCAAAAAGGTAATGATCCGAATCTATGTTCCCTGGATCTATGTTCCGTACATCTGACACGCTGAATGAATGCCTTCCATCTCTTAAAACATGACCAATTTGGTTTATTGTGTTTTGATCGGATTACAACCATGTGGCCGTGTGAATCTTTCGATGTTGAAATCTGGTGCTGTTAACTACCATATTCTTTGCCGCGGCGAAATCTATTAGCTCCAATCCATTATGGGAAGTTTCTTCGTGTGGGCTACATTTTCCAGTTGTTGGTCTAAATATATTTATCTTCCCTATCTTTGCATTATAATCTCCCAGAACGATTTTAATATCATGGGCGGGGCAGCGGTCGTATTCTCTCTCTAGGTGCTCGAAGAACATATCTTTGGTCTGCTCTTTCTTGTCTCCCGTCGGGGCATGAGCACAAAATTTGGCTTTTATGCGGATTGTGGCCAGCTTCTCATACACCGGAGTGAAGTTGGAGACAAGGTGTTTCAGTCTCCGACTAACCAAAAATCCACTGCCAAATTCATGCCTTGCGTTATGGCAGCTATAGTATAGTTTGTTACCGTTTGGTGTTGTTGTGACGCCATTTCCGGTCCATTGCACCTGTAAGGCTTTTATATCTGCCTTGTACTCCTTGTACTAGCCATGTCCACCCGTCGGTCCGTCCGTCCATCTGTCTGTCGAAGGCACGCTAACTTTCGAAGGAATAAAGCTAGCCGCTTGAAATTTTGCACAAATAGTTTTTGTTAGTGTAGGTCGGTTGGGATTGTAAATGCGCCAAATCGGTCTCTAGAAGGCGCAATTCTCATCTGATTTGACTGAAATTTTGCACGTGGTGTTTTGGTATTACTTCCAATAACTGCAATAAGTATGGTTTAAATCGATCCATGTTTTGATATATTGGGTTGCCTAAAAAGTAATTGCGGATTTTTCATATAGTCGGCGTTGACAAATTATTTCAATGGCTTGTGACTCTGTAATTGCATTCTTTCTTCTGTCAGTTATCAGCTGTTACTTTTAGCTTGCTTTAGAAAAAAAGTGCGCGAAATTTTGTTTTCATTTGTTTGTTTGGCGCCAATTTTAATATGGAGCCCACAAAGGAGCATTTTCGTCATATTTTACTTTATTATTTCCGTAAAGGAAAAAACGCGGAGCAGGTTGCTAAAAAGTTACGAGATGTGTATGGAGATAAAGCCTTAAAAGGAAGACAGTGTCAAAATTGGTTTCGCAAATTCCGTTCTGGAGATTTTTCACTTAAAGACGAGCCACGTTCAGGTCGGCCAAATGAAGTTGATGATCAAAGCATTAATCGAATTGGATCGTCATGTAACTGAGCATGAGATAGGAGAGAAGTTAAATATACCAAAATCAACCGTTCATTATCACATAAAAAGTCTTGGACTGGTGAAAAAGCTTGATATTTAGGTACCACATGTATTGAAAGAAATTCATTTAACAAACCGAATCAACGCTTGTGATATGCACCTTAAACGCAATGAATTCGATCCGTTTTTAAAACGAATCATAACTGGAGATGAAAAATGGATTGTTTACAACAACGTTAGTCGAAAACGATCGTGGTCCAAGCATGGTGAACCAGCTCAAACCACTTCAAAGGCTGATATCCACCAAAAGAAGGTTATGCTGTCTGTTTGGTGGGATTGGAAGGGTGTGGTATATTTTGAGCTGCTTCCAAGGAACCAAACGATTAATTCGGATGTTTACTGTCAACAATTGGACAAATTGAATACAGCCATCAAGGAGAAGCGACCAGAATTGGTCAATCGTAAAGGTGTCATATTCCACCAGGACAACGCTAGATCGCACACACATCTTTGGTCACTCGCCAAAAACTGAGTGAGCTTGGCTGGGAACTTTTGATACATCCACCATATAGCCCTGACCTTGCACCATCAGACTACCATTTATTTCGATCTTTGCAGAACTCCTTAAATGGTAAAACTTTCGGCAATGATGAGGCTATAAAATCGTACTTGGTTCAGTTTTAATAAAACGACTACTCTCATGACCTTCAGCATACGAGTCGAATATGGTCTAAATCGATGAATAGCTTGATACAGCTCCCATATAAACCTATCTGCCGATTTTGTTTCTTGAGCCCCTACAAGGCGCAATTCTTATCCGAATGAACTGAAATATCGCACCATGACTTCTACAATGTTCAGCATTCATTTATGGTCCGAATTGGACTATAACTTGATGTAGCTCCACTAACATAACAGTTCTTATTAATTATTCTTTGTTTGCCTAAAGAGGGATACTGCGCAAAGAACTCGACAAATGCGATCAATGGTGGAGGGTATATAAAATTCGGCCTGCCGAACTTAGCATGCTCTTAGTTGTTTCTATTCCTTTCTTTCTCTGAGTATTTATAATGTTCCGGGAGCGGGCTACTGGCCCAGCGCCCCAATCGCATGGATGATGTGAGATAGCTTATGTTTCCTTCGATGTCGCGAGCTGCTTGTTCCAAGATATAGCGCTCTCATCCAGCCGCCCCTAACCAGGGAACAGACGCTGATGTTGGCCTTTGGATATTTGAAGGCGCCAATAACACCCCCTCCCGAGTTTCATTGGTTTCATTGAGTCAGTACTACCTGACCCTTCACTGAGATTCTTCTCTCGAAATCGGATAAAAATTAGCATTTTACAAGCTTGAGATGATACAGCTTAGATGAAACAGCTTAGCATATGCATGTTTCCTTAGATCTCATCGGGGTCTTTCTCTAAAGTCTAAATCATGCAAATTTCTTCAGTAAATCAAAAGTTAATGTAGAAGTGTGTACGGAAGAAGTGTAATTTGTTACAGATTGAATGTCTGTCATTACACAAAAATACATGCATTGGGAAAAGTACAGCTAATAACCAGGATTGTCGAGCTTGGTTAATGTGGTGATTGTATCATAGATGCGTTTTCGCCAATAATACGATTCAAATATAACATACCTATGCACGGCCCTTGAAGCCATTACACCTAATGTGGTTGAAAATTCTTCTAACCTAAGATGAAACGTGTCCCATAGTGGTTGGTGTGTGTTGCTATCTTTGGCTTTCTTTTTCCATTTGCATCTCCGATCATTGAGCTCGTCTCAAACCCCTTAAAAGTTATAACCCCTTAAAGATTGGGGAAGTGGAAAGTGGTCAACTTTCACAAGCTGTATCTCACCCTTTATTAAAGATATCGACAACAACGCCCTTTTCCTTATAGCCTATGCTCTCCTCCACAAATGTCGCTCGGTTCAACAGATAGAAAGTTGTGGACTTGTTTTCAATTTTTACGCCATTTGGCCCACAGTGCAACGCTATATAAAAAAACATTATTTTTTTAAAATATTTAACTCAACCATTTCCATTTCCGCTTTAATAATTTTATGAATTTAAGCATATTTTTTAAAGCTGATAGGGCAGTTAAGCCACTATTTACGGTCTCATGATTTGTCTCTTTCAAGTATATTTGCCAACAAAAAAAAAATATCTATTTAGGGGAAGCTTATTTAATGCTTAGACACATTTTCCTCACCACATACATTTACGCACAACGTTTATTATCTATGATAGCCAATTCCAATTTGGCAATTGATGGAGATGAGAAAATGTCAATGGCAAACATTAAAATTTAATCTTTAAGACAGCTTTAACTAGAATTAAGTAACGAAAAGAAAACAAAAGAAAAGGACAATCCTAGAGCTAACCACATGCATACACACAAATGTAATGGCAAAGGAAAGCGTGAAAACAAAAGCAAAACAGAAAATATAAAAATAAAACAAATAAAATAAATTCTAAGAGACCTAACACACTACCCCGCAACCGTAACCGCAAAATGTGCGAATGTGTCTGTAACTGACTACATAAAAAATTCTGAAAAGAATTGGGAGTGTGTGAGTGTTTTTGAGTGTGTAAAGCGGGTGTTTATCAACAAAATGCCCATGTAACTGTAAGCCGGGCGCTGCTTTAACTGCTGCTGCTGTTTTTGTCGCTGGCTTCGGCTCTGCAGACGCTGCTTTCAATGCGGCACGATACAATAAACTTTGTGTTGCCTTAGAATGCGTGATGCGAATCTATGAATTTTGTATACCAACATAGGTGCTGTGGCTGCGTATGAATGTAAACAAAAAGTACAAAAAAAATCCAAATAGAACAATAAGTTAAAAAATCACATAAGTTTAAAGAAATAATACCAAACAACAAAACCATTGAGACAATACCAAACATAAACAGACCAAACACAGACTTGTAAAAAAAAGTCCAAAGACATTAACAAAATCAACTATAAACACAATAAAACGATAAAACAAAAACACTTTTAAAGCAAAAGTTTTAGTTCAACGGCTTTTTTCTACTCCCTAAGCCCTGAAGTAAAGCAAACGAGTTACTTCCAATCTCACAAATGACCAAGGATGCAAATAAGCGATAACAATAATGTTAGTCTTCCTTACTCCAATAATAACCAGAAATTTTAAATAATTCTATTTAAGTATAAACACCACCTATCCTATGCATTTGCCCGTCTTCGCTCAAACTCAACTATTGAATGTGCATTGTGTGCTATGTTTCTCTGTGTTTGTATGAGTGTATGTTTGCTACCGCTGCAAGGTATGTCAGGGATGGTACTTTTTGAGCGAAGAAAAAAAAACACGGTTAATATAAAATACAAATAATTCTAAAATTTAAACAAATCTCAAGTATCATCCCTGAGGCTTGAACAAGTGGCATGTGTGTGAGTGCATACACTGTATGGGTGTGTTTCCATGGAGGTCATTATGTTGCCCATGTCTGTCTGCATGTGGTTGATGATTGATCAATTTATGCTTGTTAGCTTGTTTCATGTTGGCCGAGTGAAGTGCAATGGCATTTCGTGTCAAACACACAACCAACATGTATATGCGTGTGCTAACTATGTTAGTGTATGTGTATTGCAATGTCTCCATACATACTATGAATGTCTATGATATACGCGTGTTCTTTGTTAACTTTGTAATAAATGACCAGCATTGTTGTGCTGTGCTGGTTGTCTTCTCTTTGTTTTCGTGTTTGAGTGCCCATGATGATGATGATAATGCTCTTACCGCAACTGCTGCCATTTTTTTTTTTGTTCTCTCATCGTTTTGTATGGACGCCCCTGAAATATGCAATAATTTTTATGGAATGCTAATTAAATGAATTTTTTCCATGTTTATTTTTTTTTTCAACATTCACTCTGTCTACCTTAATCTCCATGCTAGTATGTTTTTGTTTGATTTTGTTATTGGGATTTTAATTAATTACGAAAAAAAAAAATACTATATCTATTGCCATAAATTCTACAATATGTATTGGTCTTGCCCAGAGGCAGATTGAGAGGGAAATAAACCAAAAAAAAAAAAACAGAGATAATTTAATTTAAATATGGTTTTAACGAGGATTTGATTCAACAATGGCCTCAAGGCATAGGTAAAAGGCTTTAAGCTATATACTAAAAATTAATGTATAGAAGGTAGAGAACTCATATTGGCAAATAAAAAAAAATATATATATATATATATGAAAAAAGTAAAAAAAAAAATATTAACAATCAAAAATGTGCTATGTTCGGCCGGGCCGACTCTTTGCCTTTATTAACTCAGTTTGTATTTGAATTATTTAACTAAAATCAAATCGGGCATTGGTTGTAGTATGGTCTCAAGTACTCATATAAAGTGCCTATCTTCTTATATATAACAAATAAAAAGGCGTAAAGTTCGGCCGGGCCGAAGTCAGTATACCCACCACCTTGGGTATATCCGGCGAAATTTGCATACCTTATGTCCCATAGCAGTCATATCGAAATATGATCCGATTTGGATCAAATACAAATACTTTTTTAGATATACGATTGCGTATATCTAAAAAAGCCTTATACAAGTCAATGTGTCAAATTTCAGTTAAACCAGATTATAAATGCGTTTTTTATGGGGTAAAGATTTTTAATTCGAGATATCGGTCTATTTGGCAGCTATATCCAAATCTGGACCGATCTGGACCAAATTACAGAAAATTTTCGAAGAGCCCAATATAACTCACTGTCCCAAGTTTCGTCGAAAGCGGACAATAAATGCGCCTTTTATGGGCCAAAAACCTTATGTCGAGAGATCGGTCTATATGGCAGAAATATTCAAATCTGAACCGATCTGTGCCATAATGCAGAAATATGTCAAGGGATTTAACTTAACTCACTGTACCAAGTTTCAACAAAATCGGATAATAAATGTGGATTTTATGGGCCTAAGACCCTAAATCGGAGGATCGGTCTATAAGGCAGCTATATCTAAATCTGGACCGATCTGAGTCAAATTGAAGACGAATATCGAAGGGCCTAACACAACTCACTGTCCGAAATTTCGACGACATCGGACAGTAATTGCGCCTTTAATGGGTCCAAGACCTTGAATCGAGAGATCGGTCTATATGGCAGCTGTATCCAAATCTGAACCAATCCGCGCCAAATCAACGAGGGATGTCGAAGGGCATAACACAACTCACTGTCCCAAATTTCAGCAAAATTTGATAATAAATGTGGCTTTTATTGGCCTAAATTCTTAAATCAGAGGATCGATCTATATGGCAGCTATATCCAAATCTGAACCGATCGGAGCCAAATTGACAAAGAATGTCAGAGGGCCTAACACAACTCACTGCCCAATATTTCAGCAAAATTGGATAATAAATGTGGCTTTTATGGGCCTAAGACCCTAAATCGGCGGATCGGTCTATATGGGGACAATATCAAGATATAGTCCGATATAGCCCATCTTCGAACTTAACCTGCTTATGGACAAAAAAAGAATTTGTGCAAAATTTCAGCTCAATATCTTAATTTTTAAAGACTGAAGCGTGATTTCAACAGACAGACGGATGGACATGTCTAGATCGTCTTAGATTTTTACGCTGATCAAAAATATATATACATTATAGGGTCGGAAATGGATATTTCGATGTGTTGCAAACGGAATGACAAAATAAATATACCCCCATCCTTCGGTGGTGGGTATAATAAAAATCAGAAGTTATAAAGATAAAAATTTTAAAGTGTAGAAAATTCATGAAAGTAAAAGCGTGGTATGCTCTTCTTTAACCTCCACCATGGACCGCATATGTCAAGTTGTTTGTCCGGTATCTCTTTAGAGGAAAACAAATGACAGTGGATAAGAATTTCTATGCTATTGGAGCTTTAACAAGCTATAAACCGATTGAGGCCATACTTGGTTTGGCTAATGAAAACCAAAGTTGAAGTCGTTGTACAAAATTCCAGCCAAATCGGATATGAATTGCGCCCTCTAGAGGCTCAAAAAATATAATCTGGATACCGTTTTATATGGCAGCGATATATGGTTATGAACGGATTTGAACTATACTTGGCACAGGTGTTGGAAGTCCAACCAAGGCACTTTGCGCAAAATTTCAGTCAAATCGGATTATAATTGCGCCCTCTAGCGGCTCAAGAAGTCATCAGGTTTTGAACCGATTTACACCATACTTGCCACAGTTGTTGAATTAAAAACAAACTCCATATAAAGTTTTAGCTAAATCGGATAATATTTGCATCCTCTAGCGGCTCAAGAAGTCAAGATCAGAGATTTATATAGGAGCTATATCTGGTTATGAACCGATTTTGACATTTTTGGTTGTTGAATGCGCCCTCTAGAGGCTCAAGAAGTCATGATCCAACATCGGTATATATCATCAAAGCATAGGCCGATATAGCCCATTTACAATCCCAACTGAACTACGCTAGTAGAAAGTATTCACGTAAAAATTCAAGCGCCTAGCTTTACTATTTTGAAATTTGGCGTGTTTTCGACAAACGGACGGTAGCCCTGTCCGTCCGTCTGTCGAATCGACCCATAATGTCAAAACGATCAATTTTTTATGTACTTTGTTGGGTATCAGATCAATATTTCGATGTCTTGCAAAAGAATGACAAAATAAGTATACCCCCATCCTATGGTGGAGGGTATTAAAACTTAAAATTTTCAAAATTGAATTTAAAATTCCAAGCATTTGGAATTAAAAAGTAAATATTAATCAAAATTGCCAATAAGAACCGTTTGAAAAAATAAGGATTGTTTAATTTCATTTGTACATTTTAAAAATAATTACAGAATTTTTGATACACCACTAATACACATTTAAAGTGGTCCATTTTTCTTTCTCTAGTCCAACAATTCCATTTTCGATACTGTTTAATTGTATTTCCTGACATATCTCTATGTGTGGGCTGCTGTAAATATCCTCGTCTTTGTAAGGGCTCAGTTTTTCCATTTAGATTAATATCACTTCATTTAATCTGATTAATCGTTTCTACTTTCTCTGGCTTTCATAGTTTGGTTGTATTGACCTCACTGCCATTGTGTACATGTGTACCATCTAGCGTATGATGTATGTAAACAGAGTAATAGCATAAAATCACTCATACGCTACCCCAGCCAAGGAGATTGTACAACATTGTATTGTCGATAAGAGTTACAATTCTAATGACCATCAATTGTGAATGCAATGACCATGGTGAAGAAAAAAAATCAAAATTTTTTATCACTATAATTGAATGCATTTTTATATGCATTGATGGTGAATGTGATTTTTATTACATAAAAGTGTTAAAAAAAAAACAATTTTATTTTAAATTGAAGCTATTAGGGCAAACATTGGATGATATAAGTGGACTTGAATGGCATATCATATTAATGAAATTAATTACATTTTAAGCCAAAACTAAGAAAATGGCTATAGATTCGGTCTAAAATAAATGGATTGTAAAATTGTTGTTGTGAATTATGAATTTGCTTACTAAAAGATTCATAACACATAAATTGATAATAACCATCACCATAGGATGGGGTATACTTATCTGGTCATACCGTATGTAACCCCTCAAATATTGATCTGCGACCCTATAAAGTATATATTTTCTTGATCGTCTCGACATTCTTTGTAGATCTAGGAAAGTCCAACCGTCCCTCCGTCTGTCGAAATCACGATACCCGTCGAACGCGTAAAGGTAGCAGCTCGAAATTTTGCACAGATACTTCATATTGATGAAGGTCGCATAGTGTTGCCTCTTAGTGTATTCGTTACACAAAAATAGTCAAAGTTAGCATAAAGCTGTACAATTTTGTACAGAAAATAGAAAATAGTGGAGCATGGTCCAAAACGGTCTATAACCTGATATAGCTCCCATATAAACCGATTTAAGTTCTTGAGCCTCCAGAGGTCGCATTTATCTTCCGATTTGTTTGAATTTTAGCATGATGACATCTGTTTATAATCTCAACAACTGCCATAAGTACGGTCCAAATCAGTATATAAGCTGATATAGTTCCCATATAAACCGATGTCCCGATTAAACAATTGAGCCTCCAGAAAGGAGTGGAGAACACCGTAGCGCAAAGGTCAGCATGGTCTCCAAACAGGGGCCAAAGAAGAATTTTTCAAAAAATTCCGAAAAATTGAATTGGTGCAAGTTTGGAGGCCACCGTGGGGCAGAGGTTAGAATGTTCGCCAAATCGGTATATGAGATGATATAGTTCCCACATAAACCGATCTCCCGATTAAACATTTGAGCCTCCAGAGTGGAAGGCCACCGTAGCGCAGAGGTTAGCATGTCCGACTATGACGCCGGACGCCTGGGTTCGAATCCTGGCGAGATCATCACAAAACAAGTAAAAATGCGTTAAGTTCGGCCGGGCCGAACTTTGTATACCCACCTTAACATCAGAAAAATTTTCAACAGCAGTTTTCCCCAACTAATGCTGGGTACATTTTTGAGGTATCCTGCCATGTAAAAGCTTCTCTACCAAGTGGTATCGCTACGAAGAGCTCCGTTCGGACTTGGTATAAAAAATGTTAGGATATCCGACAATGACGCTGAACGGCTGGGTTCGAATCCTGGCGAAAACATTACACAAATTTTCAACAGTGGTTATCCCCTACTAATGTTGGCGACATTTGTGAGGTACTGTATTTGGTACAGCTTACCATTGAGCTTAAACTCGAATCGGACAGCACTCATAGATATGAAAGAAGTTTGCCCCTGTTTCTTAATGGAATGTTCATGTGGAAATTTTAAAAATTTGCAAATTTGCCTCCGGAGTCTGCAATTATTATCCAATTTGGCTGAAATTTTGCACAATGACTTATGTTAAGACTCTCATCCATCGCCACGTATGGTCGGAATATAACCTTATATGGCTCTCATATAAACCAATCTCTCGAATTGAGTTCTTAAGCCTATAGAAGGCGTTTACTTAAACTAACGACTATAGCCCTGAAATGTGTTTTCCGTTTAACTGACTTCCAATGTTGCTGTAAATACTTTTCATAAGCGTAGGTCGGTTGGGATTGCCAAATCGGTCCATGTTTTGATATAGCTGCCATATAAACCGATTTTGGGTCTTGACTTCTTAGGCCTCTAGAGGGCGCAATTTTCATACAATTTGTTAGAAATTTTGTACATCGATTTCTCCCATCACCTTCAACATACGTGACCAATATGGTCTAAATCGATCCAAGCTTGATGCAGCTCAAATATAAACCGTTCTCCCGATTTTGATTCTTGAGCCCCTACAAGGCGCAATTCTTATCCGAATGGACAGAAATATTATACAATGACTTCAATAATGTTCAGCATTCAATTCATTTGTGGTCCGAATCGGACTATAACTTGATATAGCACTAACAGGCATAACAGTTTTTATTCATTATTATTTGTTTGCCCAAAAAGAGATACCGCGCAAATAAATCAAAAAATGCCAGTCATGGTGGAGGGTATATAAGATACGGCCCGCAAAACTTAGTATACTTTTAATTGTTATACCCACCACCGAAGGATGGGGGTATATTCATTTTGTCATTCCGTTTGCAACACATCGAAATATTCATTTCCGACTCTATAAAGTATATATATATTCTTGATCAGCGTAAAAATTTAAGAAGATCTAGACATGTCCGTCCGTCTCTCCGTCCGTCTGTCTGTTGGAATCACGCTACAGTCTTTAAATATAGATATATTGAGTTGAAACTTTGCACAGATTCTTTTTTTGTCCATAAGCAGGTTAAGTAAGAAGATGAGCTATATCGGACCATATCTTGATATAGCCCCCATATAGACCGATCGGCCGATTTAGGGTTATAGGCCAATAAAAGCCACATTTATTATCCGATTTTGCTGAAATTTGGGACAGTGAGTTGTGCTAGGCCCTTCGACATCCTTCGTTAATTAGGCCTGGATCGGTACGGATTTGGTTATTGTTGCCCGATCGGCCGATTTAGGGTTATAGGCCAATAAAAGCCACATTTATTATCCGATTTTTCTGAAATTTAGGACAGTGAGTTGTGTTAGGCCTTTCGACATCCTTCGACAATTTGGCTCAGATCGGTCCAGATTTGGATATAACCCCCATATAGACCGATCCTCCGATTTTGTGTCTTAGGCCCAAAAAGGCCACATTTATTATCCGATTTTGCTGAAATTTGGCCCTTCGACATACTTCTTCAATATGGCACAGATCGGTCCAGATTTTGATATAGCTGCCATATAGACGGATCTCTCGATTTATGGTTTTGGGCCTATAAAAGGCGCATTTATTGTCCGATTTTGCCAAAATTTATGACAGTGAGTTAAGTTAAGCCTCTTGATATACTTCTGCAATAAGACATAGATCGATCCAGATTTGAATATAGCTGGCATATAGATCGATCTCTCGGTTTTAGGTTTTGGACCCATAAAAGGAGCATTTATTGTCCGATTTCGCCGAGATTTGGGATACTGAGTTGTGTTAGGCTCTTTGGCGTCTTCCTTAAATTTGGCTCAGATCGGTTCAGATTTGGATATAGCTGCCGTATAGACCGATCTCTTGATTAAAGGTTTTGGGGCCATAAAATGCGCATTTATTGTCCGAAATTAAGGACAGTGAGTTGAGTTAGACTCTTCGACATTTATTTGCAACTTGATCCAAATCGGTCCAGATTTGGATATAGCTGCCATATAGACCGATCCTCCGATTTACGTTCTTAGGCCCATAAAAGCCACATTTATTATCCGATTTTACTGAAATTTGGCCCAGATCGGTCCAGATTTGGATAAAGCTGTTATATACACCTATCTTTGGATTTAAGGATTTGGGCCTATAAAATGCGCATTTATTGTTTGATTTTGCCAAAATTTGAGACAGTGAGTTGTGTTAGGCTCTTTTGCGTTCCCTTTCAAATTGACGCAGATCGGTTGAGATTTGGATATAGCTGCCATATAGACCGATCTCTCGACTAAAGGTTTTAGGCCCAAAAAGGAGAATTTATTGTCCGATTTCGCCGAGATTTGGGACAGTGCGTTGTGTTATGCCCTTCGACATATATCTGCAACTTGATCCAAGTCGGTCCTGATTTGGATATAGCTGCCATGTAGACCGGTATCTCAATTTAAAGTCTTGGTCCCATAAAAGGCTTAATTATAATCCGATTTCACGCGAAATTTGACACATTGACTTATGTAAGGCTCTTCGACATCCATGTTGTATATGGTTCAGATTGGTTTATTTTTACATATATCTACTAAAAAGACTAATAGTTTGTTATACGCAATTGAACAATTACTTGTACTTATTAGAATTTGGTCCAAATCGGAACATATTTCGATATAACTGCTATGGGACATAAGGTATGCAATTTTCACCGGATTTCAATAAAAGTTGGCTTACATATATACCCGAGGTGGTGGGTATCAAACGCCTTTTTACTTGATTTTGTTTAAGATGGAAGAATTAATTTCCCATTTTTACTGGGTTTAGTTATCAAGCTACCTGTAGTTGTATGCCGAATTCTTAACGGGGTACTTCGAGATGGATCTCTGACTCATGCACATGAATATAACACAAAAAGTGGAGTACCTACGATCTACAACTAAATATCGAATTTTTCTCTTTCACTGCTTTCTAGCGTGATGATTTCTACACCAGTTTGATTAACTTCAAACTGCAG
This sequence comes from Stomoxys calcitrans, assembly GCF_963082655.1. Classification (NCBI taxonomy): domain Eukaryota; kingdom Metazoa; phylum Arthropoda; class Insecta; order Diptera; family Muscidae; genus Stomoxys; species Stomoxys calcitrans. The sequence goes on along the minus strand of NC_081555.1, from coordinate 173,709,732 downwards.
ATGGATTTTTTTGGTCCTTAAGTTTTTTTTTTGCTCCTTAAGGTATTTTCCAACAAAAAAATAATGTTTACCATAATAGAATGTGTCCACAAATAGATATATTTTAAATTATATAAATTGCTCCAAAAAGGGAACATAATATCGACCTTTAGGTTAGGTTAGCTTAGGTTGAAAAGAGGGTGCAGATATTAATCCGCCCCATGCCACTATGGACATACCTAAGCCAGTAATCGGCTTGTTGTGCGTTCTAAAAACTATAAAGTAAACTCTAAAATGAAAATTTTTAGTTAGGAATTCCGTGTTACTTACAAAATCCATAATTGTTTTCAATGCCTCTCCCCTAAGTGGGACCTTTAGCTGAAATAGGCCCATTTGACAAACTATTCTCCTTTAATGAAGTGATTTGTAAATGGGTGTTTCCAATGGACCTTCAGCTTAGTTTATTAAGAATTTGTTTTATATGTTAAAATATTTCAATTTCAAAACATTTTAACATTAATAATGAATATTTTCCGTAAACCATTAAGAATTAATATTATTTTCCTCTCAACTGCCTCAAGGTTTATAAATTTAAAAATCCTTGAAACCCATTTTTTCTAGCACGAAGTTTTTTGAATGAAATATTTTTCATCATAAGCTATGTTTTGAAAGAAAAACTTCACCTTTACCATAAAAAATTCTTAAATGACTGCTGCCAAAACTTGATTTATTTCCCAAAGGAATGCCAAAACTTTTATACTTATCTCTTCATTTATTTACATTACATACAAAAGTGTTCTAATGAATCTCTTTAATCCTCAAGCAACCAAAAGTAAACACTATAGAAAATTTAAAAATAAACAAACACCATGCCAGTGCTATGGTTTGCAATTATGGAAAAATTACTTTAGCTGTGTTTGTTGTTAAGAAAATGACCAACACTGCAATAAAAACCAGCATTTTTTCATCACTACTACTACAACTAGTATTGCTACTACTCTATTACTACTACTACTATTACTACCACTATTCCTGCTACAACTACTACAAGTACTACCACCATCTTCACCTTAAAACATTATGGTCCGTTCTTCATATAACGACCTATCCAAAATCTATCATCACTGACTTCCATCTGTAATCCTTTACAACATTACAAAAGAAAAAACATTTATATATACTTGCCATTGAAAACAAAAAATTGAAAAAAAATTAAAAAGAATGTCCATGAAAAATTCCCATAGCCATGCAAAGAATATGTAACATGAACCCAAAATCTTCAAAGACCAATAAAAATAAAACACCACATTAATAAAAGAAATACCTGAAAAAGTAATCTCATCGCCTGATCAGCTTTTATAGATATTTTGGTTTTACGTTCGTTCACATCTATATATGCATACAACTACATTCATATCTACATATATGAAAATAATCGCAGTAACAATATTACAATTAAGCTTTACCAATATAAGCCAAAATGCAGATGATACTTGTTGCCGGCGGGTAAGTGATTCACATGTTTGCCTACACAGCTCTTAACTCTCACATTGATATTGTACATGTTTCTATCCATAAGTATGTGTGCGTGTATCATTCCATTTACAACTTCCGTTCTATGTTGTCTTAGTTGATGTTTGTGTTTATCTAATAGAGAGAACAAGTTGTCAACAAAGCAACAATACAAACAACAAAAATCAAATTAAATCGAAATGGATATACAAAACAATTATGTTGCAGAATAAAACAAAAAAAGTAAATTTAAGGGTTTTTAAATTGTAGCGTTACAGACCATTTTAAGAGACAATATATAAATTTGGAAATAATTTATTGCAGGATTTATTTGCCAAAAAAGGGTACCTTTTTATGCAAAAATTTTTAAAAATTAAAAAAAAAATAAATGAAGATTTAAAATCAAAAGTCGGGTTAATGAACACAATTTAGACAATAAATTGTAAAAATTTGAAAGTTTGGGTATTAACAAAACTTTTTTTTTAAACACTAGTAGGTTCATATTCATGAATAATAAAGCGCAACAAACGAAAACTGATTTTAAATTCCATTTAAGGAAATAAACTATAAACTGTATAACAGGAAATGGATAATTTAGACACTAAATACTATCCTTCACTTTGGATCTCTACGCAGTTTTAGCTATTCAATAAAATTTCAATGTGAGTTCAAGACCAAATGGTTGGATTCTAGTATAGAAACAAAGAATGCAATGGAATGGCCAAGTACGTTAGAGTGTCCCAAAAAACAAAAAATAATTTTTTAATACCCACCACCGAAGGACAAGGGTATATTTATTTTGTCATTCTTTTTGCATCACATCGAAATATCCATTTCAGACCGTAAAAAGTATATAAATTCTTGATCATCGTAAATATCTAAGATGATCTAGTCATGTCCCTCTGTCCGTCCGTCGGTCCTTCTCTCTGTCTATTGAAATCACGCTACTGTCTTTACAAATAGAGATATTGAGCTGAAACTTTGCACAGATTCTTCCTTTGTCTATTAGCAGGTTGAGTTCGAAGATGGTTATATGGGACTATATCTTGATATAGCCCCCATGTCGATTTAGGGTCTTAGCCCAATAAAAGCCACATTTTTTATCTGATTTTGCAGAAATTTGAAACAGTGCGTTGTGTTAGGCCACTCGATATCCTTCTCAAAATTGGCCCAGATCGAACCAGATCTAGATATAGCTGCCATATAGACCGATCCTTGAATTGAAGGTATTGGACCCATTAAAAGGCGCGTTTTTTGTGCAATGTTGCCAAAATTTGGGAAAGTGAGTTGGGTTAGGCCTTTCGACATCCTTCTTCAATTTGGTCTAGAACGGTCCAGATTTGGAAATAGCTGCCGTATAGACCGATCTCTCGATTTAAGGTTTTCACCCCACAAAAGGCGCTTATATTGTCCGATTTAGCCCACATTTGGGACAGTGAGTTGTGTAAGGGCCTTCGACATCCTTCATCAAAAGGGGCCAGATCGGTCTAGATTTCAATACAGCTAACATATAGACCGATCCCTCGAATTAAGGTTTTCAGCCCATAAAATGCGCGTTTTATGTGCGATGTCGCCGAAATTTGGGAAAGTGAGTTGGGTTAGGCCCTCCGACGTCCTTCTTCAATTTGGTCTAGAACGGTCCAAATTTGGATATAGCTGCCATATAGAACGATCTCTCGATTTAAGGTTTTAATCCCATAAAAGGCGCATTTATTGTCCGATGTGGCCGAAATTTGGAAAATGAGTTGGGTTAGGCCCTTCGACATCTTTCTTCAATTTGGTTTTGAACGGTCCAGATTTGGATATAGCTGCCATATAAACCGATCTCTCGATTTAAGGTTTTGGGCCCATTAAAGGCACATTTATTGCCCGATGTCGCCGAAATTTGGGACAATGAGCTAAGTCGAACCCCTCAACATACTTCTGCAATTTGGCCCAAATCGATCCATATTTGGATATAGCTGCTATATAGACCGATTTTTCAATTTAAAGGTTTGGGAACAAAAAAAATTGTGGGTTCTAGGGGGTCAAAAAGTCAAATCTGGAGATTGGTTTATATGGGAGCTATATCCAAATCTGAAGCAATATGACCCATTACCAATCGCCAATGACCTACATCAATAGTAAATATCTTTGCAAAATTTCAAGCGGCTAGCTTAACGCTTTCGACCGCTGTCGTGATTGTCGGACGAATGGGCATGGCTAGATCGACTCAGAATTTCGAGACGATCAAGAAAATACATTCTTTATGGGGTTTTAGATCATTATTTCAAGGTGTTACAAAAGGAATGACTAGATTAGCATATTTCCATCCTATGGTGGTGGGTATAAAAAATAAAATAAATAGAAAGCAAAGTTCTATAATAAGTTTGACAAGAACATAAGTCTAGTAGTAATATTTGTATTTTTATATACACATAACCTTATTGCCCCTGTTCTTTGTGCAATGTTTATGGGCAGAATTTGGATTTGCATAACTATATAAATGATATATTTTTCAATTTTCTTTATAACAAATAATAAAAAGCTCGAATTGTCAAATTTTTGTTCAATATTTCAATATTAGCAACAAGAAACCTTTTGTTAGATATTATTTAAGTAATTAAGTTGTTAAATTTTATATTTCATTATATCTAATAAATATTGCTTATACGCTATAGTGTTCTAATCCTTAAGATTAGCATTAAGTATACGCACTGTAGAACTGTAGCCATATTTGCACTCTTAGTTGTATCCTCAGCTTTTGGTAAATCTTTGCTTTCGTAGATATTTTTTTGTGATGAATTAAATTTTCTGTAGAACTTTTTTAAAATATATAGCGTAGCTCCAGACTAGTATTTTTAACAATTAAATGTTATTTAATAAAAAATTAACGACAATATAGCTAATGATATTTTTTATTTTCTTTTTTTCTCTTCCCCGCTTGTTATGGTGATTCATCGTTACTTGACAGGTATGTATTAAACAATTTTCAAGTATTTTATTTTTACTCTAGATATTGCAAAAAATTGCTATATATAATAAGGTTATATGGTCCATGGGTGTTAGCAAACATCTTGCCATCTTTATTGTCTCCATTTTTTATATAATAACTAGTTTTTATAAAAATTATGTGGCAAGACAAACATTGTTTGTGTCGATGCTTTACTTTGCAGTTACTTTGTGAAATATCTTTTAAAATGTCATTTATCACTGGGAAACATATCAATGTCGTTGACTACTTTTGGTGGATAAATAACAGCTTTAAGCTTAATAAAAGGTTTTTTTACGTATTGTTTGGTATGCAAGAAAATAGGAAAATAATGGTTTTTTTGTGGGTCAAAACTTTGTTTTCGTGTTCAAACATCCTTGTGATGGATTGAAGCAGCCATGGCCAAAGAGTTTGAACAGTAAATTTTTGGTGAAGGTCGTGATTGACATTTCTGGGAAGTGTTGACAAGAAATGATTCTCGAAATTGAAAGTAGAAAGAAAATTGACTTTGAAAAAATACAAACATTTAAGTGATGTATTTTTATTCATTTCACCATAAGATTCACCCAGATAAAATTATTCTGCTGATATTAGCAACAACTGTTTGCTTATATAAAATTAAAAATTTTAAACTTTTGAATGAATCAATACAAAATTCTTAAACGTCTGAACAACAATTGAGGCACCAATGGGGCATATATTGGTTGCCCAAAAAGTAATTGCGGATTTTTCATATAGTCGACAAAATTTTTCAACGGCTTGTGACTCTGTAATTGCATTCTTTCTTCTGTCAGTTATCAGCTGTTACTTTTAGCTTGCTTTAGAAAAAAAGTGCGCGAAATTTTGTTTACATGTGTTTGTTTGGCGTCAATTTT